>NC_052148.1:145861076-146161076 GCF_902713615.1 Scyliorhinus canicula
CCCTCCCCTCCCCTCCCCTCCCCTCCCCCCCCCTCCCCCCCCCCTCCCCTCCCCCCCCCCCCATGTGTCCCCTTTCAACACTCACACAGCAATATGAGGATGCAGTCTCAGGACAAGGGATCAATCAATGATGACTGAGATGAGGAGAAATTTCTTCACTGAATGTGTTGTAAATCTTTGGAAATTTCTAGCCCAGAGGGTTGTGAATGTTCCATTGTTGAATATATTTAAGGCTGAGAAAGACAGATATTTGGCCTCTCAGGGAATCAGGAAATATAGAGAGGGGGCAGGAAAATGGAGTTACAGTAGATCATCCATAATCATGTTGAATGACGGAGCAGGCTCAAGGGACCTTGAGTTTGCTCCCACTCCTATATCTTAGGTTCTTACTTGTGGCTGTTTGAGGTGAGGAATAGAGAAGAGAAAATGGCAGGGGACAAATTTAGAAGCAAAGAGATTAATTGTGATGTGCAGCATTAACTACTAATCAAAGATATCGATTGGCAATTTGATGTAGTTTTCTGGCTACCATCACCAACTTAATATTCTGACTGCTACGCAACCTCTATGTACATGACTAAATGAGGAATCATGGGAAGTCAAATGCCGCAAGACTAAGGAAGGAGTAATGCTAAGCCAAGTGTTACGGGCTAAGTGAAGGTTCATGCATAGTTTAATGATAAACTACCATGGAAAAATCAATGACGGAATTCTTCTTCAAACTCATTACTGATGACCATGCTCAGTGGAAAAACTACTAAAGGAGAATATGATTAATCACTTAGCAATGTGCAACCAACTGGGGAGTGGCAAGTTATTTTGTGATCCATCACTCCAACCCATATACAGCAGGTGAGGAGTGATGGGTTGTAGATAAATGCATAACCTAGTAACAACAAGCAGGGGGAGCAAAACCGAGAGGGAAAAAGCTTTGTTAATGTTTGACATGAAGGTTTACTAATCAAGCTTTAGACTGTGAGTAAATCCTTGAGGTGCAGAAGGAATTGATTGAAGGACTGGAAACATTCAGTGTTAAGCAGAAAAGTTATGTAGAGTTGGGCTGATGCACTGCTCGGCCTACCTGGGAGTGGCAGCAGGAAGGCTCAGTCAAGGTTAACATGAGTCCCCCATTAATGTCTTGCTTCCCAAAAACTTTCCAACCAAATTGACCAGGAAGTTAATTGAAATTGCCTGCCTGTTCATTGAAAGTGCATGGATTAGAAGCTGCTGCCTGGGACCAATCATAATTGTGGTGCTCAAAAAAGAGACATGTCAAAGCTTTTCACCTGGCCTCATCAGGAGACTTTCTCAAATTTAAGGGACAAACAACAATTTATTCTGTATGAGAAGAGACTGCTGATTGGGTGGTGAGTGGACTCTGATTGGAAGAGACATTAACATGGAGAATGCACCAGTTGGTGTGACTGACATTTAATTGCCAAGTATTGTTTGAAATTTAAACCAAACAGCATGGCCCTGATTAGTCAGGTCAGAAGTCTTACCACACCAGGTTAAAGTCCAACAGATTTGTTTGGAATCACTAGTTTTCGGAGCGCAGCTCCTTCATCAGATAAATTGGTCAAGGCACTGCTCTGTGGAATGAGTCAGCGAATGGCTGTCATTTATTTTGATCAGTTGAAAAGGCACAATATGTATCCATATTCTTCCTGTCTGCAAAGGATAGAGCCCTGTGTATTAATATATGCTGATTCCAGTACACACAAATAGGCCACACCGTGAGCCCGATTGACAATTTTAAATTGGTTGTCAGCACAATCCTTAGCACACTAGGGATTATTTAGCAAATGCTGTCCAATCGCAGAATCACATTGAGTCACACTGGCAGTTTGGGTACATTTGTACCTCGCCCATTGCGAATAGTGGCTGGGACATGCTGTTTGATATGACCTGCCAGTTTTTGGGATGTATGGTCTGGCTTTACACTAGCACTGAAATTTATATACCACATTTATGTGATAGGCAGAATGTCTTTTTGTCTTGATGGAAACATGCTGTTAGTGGTGGATACCACTTCTATTGCTACTGCACAGTAACAGTGTGAAACAGTTAGTTTCGCCTACTGCTCAGATTTTTGAGATATCTTGCCCTTTCTAAGGTAGACTGGCATTTTTCAGGGCCGAAGATAATGGCCTTAGGCCAGTTTATGTGTTTTCACAATATACAGCGTGAAATGATCTGATCAGAGTAGCCATCATCTCACAGGATGTCTTTGATGAGCCCTATTTCAGCATCAAGCTTGCATGGTGAGAAAATAGCTCAGGCAAGGTTGCCAATATGACCAATCTTGTAGCATGCGGAACAGTATGAATTCCAATGCATATACTGACCAATGAAGATAGGCTTGTAGTAGACCGAGGTAAAGAATTCATTGGCAGATTTCTCAACTCGTATGTCAAGGAAAGGGAACTCTTTTGACTGTTCCATTCCAAAGATGAATTTGAGTGCAGGATGGGACCCATAAAACAAACATATGATTCACATATTGGAAATATGCAAGGGATAACAGGTTAGGCGTCATTCCACTGAAGACAAGTTTCCCATGTAACCCAACAAAGATATTTGTGAGAGCTGGACCAAGAGGTGATCCCATGGCAGCATCATCTATTTGAGCAAAGGTGGTGTTGTAAAAACTGAATGGCATGAGCTGCTGAGTTCATAAGTTCCATGAATAATGATCCGCGTAATGGTGATGGGTCCAGGTCACCATGATATAGTGCTGCGGTGCAAATATCTATGCAACATTGTGGAATAGGTTCAGAATGTCAAATGAGCACATGGACACCGCATTCTTATCAATATGCACGTACTGTATGGTCTTCACAAATCCTTCACCATACATAAGGAAAACTTCCTCAAAACTGGTTGTAACAATTCACCCAACCATTTGGCCAATTCCTGTTGTATAGAGCCGATCATAGGTAAGATAGGGCATTAAGGGAGTTCACTTTAGTGTGTCATACGCAGCAGATGCAGTGTGCCGTGAGGACGAACCTTATTATATACATCATGCGGCAGCTCCTCACTCTCACACAACTCCAGGAAGTATTTCTTTAGTTTACTTTCAAGCAAGGTAGTCTGGGCATGTTGAGCGGCAGGTATAATGGATACAAATTAATGATGCATGCATTAACACCACCATCTCACCCTAAAACACCTCCCTCCTGATTAAACAATTTATTCTCAGGTTGGCAGGCTGTGACCAGTGGGGTACTGCAAGGACCAGTACTCCAGCCCCAGCTGTTCACAATCTATATCAATGATTTACATGTGGGGACCAAATGTAATAGTTTGTGGATGACACCAAACTAGGTGATGGTGTGTGTGTCGTGAGGAGGATGCAAAGTGGCTTCAACGGATTTGGACAGGCTTAGTGAGTAAGCAAGAACAAGGCAGATGGAATACAATATAATATAGATAAGTGTGAGGTTATCCATTTTGGTAGGAGGAACAGAGGTGTAGAGATTGGGAAGTATTGATATCCAAAGGGACCTGGGTGTCTTTCTTCATAAGTCATAGAAAACTAACATGCAGGGACAGCAAGAAATTAGGAATGCAAGTTATATGTTGGCATTTATCGTAAGAAGACCTGAGTACAGGAGTAAAAAAATCTTGCTTAAATTGCACGAAACCTTGGTTAGACTGCACCTGGAGTATTATGTACAGTTTTTGTCCCCTTACCTCAGGAAGATATACTTGCCATAGAGGGAGTTCACTAGGCTAATTCCTGGGATAGCAGGATTGTCCTATGAGTAAAGATCGAGGAGACTGGGCCTTTATTCTCAAAGGAATGAGAGGTGAACTTACAAAATTCCTAAGGGGTTAGACAAGGTAGAGGCAGAAAAGTTGTTTCGCTTGGTTGGACGGTTTACAACGAGGGGACACAGATTCAGAATAAGGGGAAAGCCATTTAGAACTAAGATGAGGAGGAATTTCTTCACTCACGGGGTAGTATATATTTGAAATTCTCTACCCCAGAGAGTTGTGGAAGTGAGTATATTAAAGACAGAGATTGAAGGTTTTCAAGATACCGATAACATCAAAGGATATGGGAAGAGTGCGGGAAAATAGCGGTAAGGTAGGTGGTCAGCCATGATGTAGTTGAATGGCAGAGCAGACTCAAGGGGCCAAATGACCTATGCTTGCTCCCCAGTTCCTATGTTTCTATTTTCCTATGTTCCCCTGTTCTTACTTACTGATATTGGTTCCTGGTTGGCTGCTGTTTCTCATGTTGAATTGTTACGCTTGTGTTTAAATCCATACGTAACCTCATCCTTTCCTGTAGCCCCACAAACCTCTGAACTCCTGTGCATCACCCATTCTTTTAGCCCACCATTGATGATCATGCCTTTGATTATCTTGGTTCTTAGGTCTGGAATTTTCTACCCAAACCTATTTCAATTCCACGAAGCACCTAGATATGGTTTACGGTGATAAAGGTGCTATAAAAATGCATGTTGTTGTTACTGACTGCAGTGTGAAGAGAAATGCACATAAACTGGCATTAGAGAGTTAAGAACTGGTGTCAGGAAACCTTTTTTTTAACTCGCAAACCGGTTAACACCTGAAATGGTTCCCCAGGTACAATAAAAGAAGTAAAATCTTAGACATCATTCAAGGTAATAGAAGTTGCAATTAGAGATTTCCTTGGTGGGGTGAGTTAGATCAGGGGGTTCTCAATTTAGCATCCACATCAACCTAGGTGTACACAAAATGGATTCACGTGGCCTTCCACAATTAACCAGAGAACGTGAAGAGAAAAATGATTGTCATGGTAACGGGGCAATCAGATGGAGTCAGAAAAAGTGGCGGCTGAGCTGCGGGTCTCCATGTGATCAGACAAAATGCTGTTGAAGTTTGGAGAGATAGTGTGAAAAAGAGAAAAAGCAAGCTAATCCTTGTGTGAGACATACTGCGGCGGCTGGTGTTTGGACACAACACACGGTAGGAGATAGCAGCGGAAGAGAGGGGCCATCTTGGTGAAACGTGTGAATTTTTGCATTGTTCAGTGATGCACAGTAAAGGAAGTGAATAACTAAATGAATAACGGAGCATGCATTAGATCACAGTAAATAAATGATGCTTAACAGATTTGGTGGTGACAATTTATTAAACCTAAGAGTGAATAGAATCACTTTTGGCGATGGCGCTCCCCACTGTGAAGGAAGTTAACTGTATTTTAACGTTATTAACTCTTGCTAGAACATATTGTTCAGTACATTGGTAATGAAATTCAAGACATCACCCTCTCACTTCAGCTACAATCATGGAGATAGTTTTCTATTTTTTGTGAAATCTCTGAGTGTAAACATCAAATGCATGCATTATCAGGACTCACGTTTCATGCCAAATAACCAAGTACACTAGAGTCACATTGAATACTGTCCAATTTTTATTTGATACGATATGAAACAAATGGTAAGAATTAAAAGAGGAAGTTCTAAAATGGGCAAGACTGGTGTAAAGTTAATAGTTAATATTCAAAAACAAATTACTCTTAAATCACTATTTGATGACATTGAACATAGAACATATTGAAGGATCATCATAACATTATAGGGTGAATTTTACTTTTGCAAATCAGGACTGTTGCCCCCTGTGCATGTGAAAAATCCAGCATGGTGACGTTGGTTGTTAACCTTATGTCCTCACATCGATCTCCAATAATATGAAGTGGGAAGAGTGCTGATATCAACAGCCCACCCACTATTTCCAAGAAACAAATTAACAAGTAACTAAGCATGTTAACACCATTGTCGACACCATTTTCTTGGTAGGTTCATGAGAAAAACCTTTTGGAGGAAGTCCTGTCAGGTACGAGGACGTGATACAAAGGTTGAAAGTGGGACTATGACTGCATTCAGCAAAAGACTATGATGCTGAGAGTGGCAAAGTTTCATAATGGTTTAACTTTGATTTATCACTATTTTCAGTCTGCATTCGGACATTTTACTCAGAGAAAGAGACATTATGAAAGTTTTATAATCAAGTTTCTATATTCCAGCATTGAACCCTCAGATCGCTGGTACACATGGGAATTGTTCATTCTGCAAGAGGTTCCTCCTCGAGGAGGAGTGCAAGAGAAGATGAAGAGGAGGGCAGCTGACAAGGGACAGGTGCACCCACTGGTCCAGGCAGGTGCCAACCTACTGTAGTACAAGGAGCAGCGGAGGACAGATAGCAACATCAGGCAGGCAGAGGTAGGTGAAGGCAGTACCCAAACATGTCTACAGGGTGAGGATGATTTGCCCCCAGAAATCCAAATGGCACATAAGAGTGCACACTGGTTTTATGATGCCTCCAGAAAGACATGCAGCGGGATTCTCCCCACGCTGGCGGGAAAACCAGCGTCAACGACTCCGGCGTCAATGGGCCCCCAAGGTGAGGAACTTTCACCTGTCTAGGGGGCTAGGTGGATGCCGGAGGAGTTGGCGCCACTCCTGGGGATTCTCCGACCCGGCGAGCAGTTGGAGAATCCTGCCAAGGCTTTCTAAAAACACCCAGTGGCGACACTGCGAGGTGGTACCAAGGATGGAATCTTAGGCCCTTCAACATTGAGACACACATTTCTCCCGGAATTCTGCAGGCCTCAAAAATCAAATTCAAGGCTCTCTTCCCACCATCTTTCCCAAATTCCAAACCCCCACTCACTGCCCTTCTGCTAACACTGTTGCGCCCTTGGAATCTCCCCCATGGCATCTGTCCCTCCTTTTGGTACTAATATCAGGTCAAAGGTGACCAAGTCACATGGACCAGTATTGCTCATTATCCAAGAAAGGTGTGGTGATATGATTTGCATAGCTGTCTGCCATTGGTGCAGAACACCGGCTTACCATTGGCCCTGGTCGGTCATGTGCCTCTCGACCGATTGGTTGAGACCAGTCATGTGACGGGTCTCCGATTGGTCGAGAGGCTGAGTTAACCATGCCTCCATACCGAGGTATAAATAGCCAGAATGCCCGGCGGTCGTCCATTTATTGTAGTCGGCCGCAGGGCTAAGTTCTAGCTTATTAAAGCCTAACTTTTGTACAGCAACTCGTCTCACGTGCAATTGATGGTTCATCAATTTAATAAGCTAGATTTTTGAAGATGGAGTTCCGGATCAAGCCCGAATGCCTCCGCATCAGCCCGCAAAGTCAGAAACGCTGCAGAAATTTTCAACATTGGTTGCATATCTCGAAGGATACCTGGAGTCTGCAACCAGCCCCCCCCCCCCCCCCCCCCCCCCCCCCCACCATGGCACAGAAGCTTCACATCCTCCACTCCAGCGTGGGCATACCAGCCTACGCAATGATCAAGGAAGAGAAAGATTACGATGCCGCCATGCTTAAGCTGAATGGACAATTTCTTAAACCAGTCAACAGAGTATTCGCCCGACATCTGCTGGCCACCAGACAACAGCTCCCCGGTGAGTCATTAGACCAATTATACCAGGCCCTCGCTATCCTGGGGAGGAATTGCTCCTGCCTCCCAGTTTCAGCTACGGAGCACATGGAACTGCTGATCAGAGATGCTTACATGGCTGGTATGCAGTCTCCCGCTATCCGCCAGCAGCTGCTGGAGAAAGACGACCTCAGCTTAACTGAGGCACGGACTCACTCCACCTTCCTGGAGGTCGCCGATTTAAACGCCCGCGCCTATGTCCCCAGCCGCGCTGCACCATTCTAGGCCTCCAGGCACGCTTCCCCACCGCCATCCGCCGCTCCCGACCTCCCTCAGGCCTGCGCCGCGGGATGCGCCGACAAGTCCACGGGGCCCCGCTGCTATTTTTGTGGGTTCACGAAACATCCTCACCCGCGCTGCCCAACCCGCTCCGCCCTCTGTAAGAGCTGCGGGAAGAAGGGCCACTTCTCCACTGTCTGCCAGGCCAAAACGGTCGCTGCTGTTCCGCGCAGCAACCAGGGATCCCCCCCCTCCGGGCCCTTCCTAGCCCCTCCTAGCCGCGGCGCAACTCTCTCCCCCCCCGCCCCCGGCCCCCTGCGCCCGGCCTGCGCTTCTCTCTCTTTCCTCTGGGCCCTCCCGGTCCCCTCCTGGACACCGCGCAACTCTCTCCCCCCCGCCCCGGGCCACTGCACCCGGCATACGCTCCTCTCTCTCTCCTCCAGGCCCTCCCGGTCCCCTCCTGGATGCCGCGCATCTCTTCCCCCCCCCCGCCCCCGGGCCTTTGCGCCCGACCTGCGTGCTTCTCTCTCTCCTCTGGGCCCTTCTGGGTCCCTCCACGCGCCGCCCCCAGGCCCCTGCACCTGGCGTGCGCACCTCTCTGCCCCCGCTCCCAGCCGATCCGATCGGCCCTCCGGCACCGCTAACCCCGCCCCCAGCAACCACGAGGGCCCCACGGGCACCGCCATCTTGGGGCGCCGACCCCACATGCGGATTCTGGGCGCCGCCATCTTGGGGCCCCGACTCCACGTGCGGGTCCTGGGTGCCGCCATCTTGGGGCCCGACTCCACGTGCGGGTCCTGGGCACCGCCTTCGAGGACTGGCACGCAAGGTTCTTACAGCATCTACTCGGACGACGACGACGAATATGGATTTTCTCCACGTCTCGCGGCCATTCAGCTCGACCAATCACGTCCACGCACGCTCGCCAAAACGACAACGCTGATCTACCCCAACGGCCACGAGACGGGCTGCCTGCTGGACCCCGGGAGCACGGAAAGCTTCGTTCACCCTGCCACGGTAAGACGCTGCGTGCTCCCTGTCCATCCTGTAAAACACAAAATCGGGTTAGCCTCAGGTTCGCACTCCGTCCGCATCACCGGCTGCTGCATCGCGGACCTCACGGTCCAAGGGAAGGTTTTTAAAAATGATAAACTCCTTGTCCTCCCTGACCATTGCGCACCGGCACTCCTAGGACTGGACTTCCAGTGCAACCTGCCGAGCTTGACCTTCCAATTCGGCGGCCCTATACCCCCCCTCACTGTCTGCAGCCTTGCGTCCCTCAAAGTGGACCCCCCCCTCCTTGTTTGCTAATCTCACCCCCGATTGCAAACCCATCACGACCCGGTGCAGACGGTACAGCGCCCAGGACCGGTCCTTCATCAGGTCCGAGGTCCAGAGGTTGCTGACGGAAGGGGTCATCGAGGCCAGCAACAGTCCCTGGCGAGCCGAAGTGCTGGTGGTCCGGACTGGGGAGAAAAACCGGATGGTCATCGACTATAGCCAGACCATCAACCGGTTTACACAACTGGACGTGTATCCTCTCCCCGTATTTCCGCCATGGTAAACGATATCGCAAAATACAAGGTCTGCTCCACTGTGGACCTTAAGTCCGCTTATCACCAGCTCCCCATCCGCGCGAGTGACCATAAGTACACCGCGTTTGAGGCAGATGGGCGCCTCTACCACTTCCTTAGGGTTCCATTTGGTGTCACAAATGTGGTCACGGTCTTCCAACGGGAGATGGACCGAATGGTCGACAAGTACGGATTACGGGCTACCTTCCCGTATCTCGATAATGTCACTATCTGCGGCCACGACCAGCAGGACCATGACGCCAACCTCCAGAAATTCCTCCAAACCGCAAAACTCCTTAACCTCACATACAAAAAGGATAAGTGCGTGTTTAGCACCGACCATCTAGCCATCCTCGGCAATGTAGTGCTTAAAGGAGTGATTGGCCCCGACCCCGAACGCATGCACCCCCTGATGGAACTCCCTCTCCCCAATATCCTCAAATCCCTCAAACGCTGCCTGGGATTCTTTGCTTACTAAGCCCAATGGGTTCCCAACTACGCTGGCAAGGCCCGTCCCCTCATTTAAACCACGACCTTCCCGCCATTGACAGAGGCCTGCCAGGCCTTTAGCCACATCAAAGTGGACATTGCAAAGGCCACGATGCGCACCATCGATGAGTCCCTCCCCTTCCAGATCGAGAGCGACGCATCAGAAGTAGATCTGGCGGCCACCCTGAACCAAGCGGGCAGACCCGTGGCCTTCTTCTCCAGAACACTCCAGGCTTCCAAACTCCGCCACCCCTCTGTGGAAAAGGAAGCCCAGGCCATAGTCGAAGCGGTGCGACATTGGAGGCACTATTTGGCCGGCAGGAGGTTTACCCTCCTCACAGACCAACGGTCAGTAGCCTTCATGTTTGATAATGCACAAAGGGGCAAGATTAAGAATGACAAGATCTTAAGGTGGCGGATCGAGTTGTCCACGTACAACTATGAGATCTTGTATCATCCTGGGAAGCTCAATGAGCCTCCTGATGCCCTGTCCCGCGGTACCTGCGCCAGCGCGCAGATAGACCGCCTCCGCTCCCTCCATGTGGACCTCTGCCATCCAGGGATGACCCATCTCTACCATTTCATTAAGGCCCGCAACCTGCCCTACTCCATCGAGGAAGTCAGGTCAGTAACCTGTGACTGCCACATCTGCGCAGAGTGCAAACCGCACTTCTACCGCCCCGAGCGCGCACATCCGATCCAAGCATCCCGCCCCTTCGAGCGTCTCAGCATTGACTTCAAGGGGCCCCTTCCCTCTAACAACCGCAGCATTTACTTCCTGGTGGTAATCGACGAATTCTCCCGCTTCCCCTTCACCATTCCCTGCCCCGACATGACCACATCGACCGTCATTACGGCCCTCCTCTCCATCTTTTCCCTGTTCGGCTACCCCGCATACATACACATCGATCGGGGGTCCTCCTTTACGAGCGACGAGCTTCGTCAATTCCTGCTCAACAGGGGCATTGCCCCTAGTAGGACGACCAGCTTTAACCCCGGGGTAACGGACAGGTCGAGTAGGAGAATGGTACCATCTGGAAGACCATATTACTGGCCCTCCAGTCCAGAGATCTCCCTATTTCCCGATGGCAAGAGGTTATCCCCGATGCCCTACATTCTATCCGCTCACTCCTCTGTACCGCAACAAATCAGACACCTCATGAACGTCTTTATGTCTTCCCCAGGAAGTCGTCCTCTGGATCCCCTCTCCCAACGTGGCTGGCCGCCCCCGGACCCATCTTGCTCCGGAAGCATGTGCGGGTGCACAAGCCCGACCCGTTGGTGGAACAAGTCCAGTTACTCCACGCTAACCCGTAGTATGCGTATGTGGAGTACCCCGACGGTCGGCAGGACACGGTCTCCCTCCGGAACTTGGCACCCGCCGGCGTGCAGCCCTCCCCCCCTTCACCACAGACCCTCCCCCTGTTTTTTTTTCCTCCAGCGCCCCATCCAGGCCACCCCTTCCCCATCCATGGCGTCTCCACAGCCAGCTCGGGTGACGGAGTCTGTTCAAGGACCATCACTCCCGGACTCCAGGACGTCAGCAGAACCACCACCATCTGCTGAACCGATGTCACCTACTCCACTGCGGCGGTCTGCCAGAACGTCACAGGCCACGAAAAGACTGATCGAATCGATTTAAATTACAACAGCTCCATGGACTTTGTTGGGACTTTGTGTACTATTGCTAATTGTCTGGGCCAGTGGGAAGCCAAAAATGTAATAAAAGAAAAGGAGAGTAAATTCTTGGTCTCCCGGCTGCTACTCATACCACCAGTTCTCTCCCCCCCCCCCCCCCCCCCCCCGGCTCTCGTTGATTAACCCCCCCCCCCCCGGCTTCTTTCTCCGCAAGGGGTGAATGTGGTGGTATGATTTGCAAAGCTGTCTGCCATTGGTTAAGAACACCGGCTTACCATTGGCCCTGGTCGGTTATGTGCCTCTCGACTGATTGGTTGAGACCAGCCATGTGACGGCTCTCCGATTGGTCGAGAGGCTGAGTTAACAACGCCTCCATACCGAGGTATAAATAGTCAGAACGCCCGGCGGTCGTCCATTTATTGTAGTCAACCGCAGGGCTAAGTTCGAGCTTATTAAAGCCTAACTTTTGTACAGCAACTCGTCTCGCGTGCAATTGATGGTTCATCAAAAGGTACAATAGGTCCATTTACACTTGGTGTAAATGCTTAAAAGTCAATTTCAAAAGTTCTTGAAAATAATGACAGACTCCAGACATTGTAAAGAAATTCTAAATGTTGGCTCAGTACTGCTTCTGGGTCAAAGGTCATCACATATTTCACTGTTTCAGCTGTACAACAGTAACATACCAAGCTACCAAGTAGTAACCCAGCTATTTTTTGACTTTTCCATATTAATAGTGCATTTAAGTCAACAGGTCATGGCCTATGGATCTTTGATATTGGAAAGGGCATGTATCTCTGACAGTTCATCCAATAGTGCAAACAATTTCCTTCCAAAAATATCTTATTCAGGGATATTACCAATGCAATGATAGAAAGAGTCTATTTTTATTCAACATGCATACAGATGTGAACAGTCATTGAATCCAATTTATGCAGGATGGAGTAAACACAATTTTCCAATATAAAATACATCAGCGGAAAGCAGACATATATCAGAAATCTGCTTTCATGAGAAATGCACAGGAAACATGTTTATATCTTGCTACAATAATATTTATTGTCATTTTTTTGCATTAAATAACATTAATGTGAGAATATACATTTTAAAACCAAAATTAGGACATTAGCATTAACGTTTATTTAAGACTATTGAAACTCTGATCAATTATCTGTTTTTGTCTTAAATAATCAGAAATATTTAATGACCTTTACTTCACTGCCTGACAGAGAGCTTTTGACAAAGCTCCACATAAGAGGTTAGTGTGCAAAATTCAAAGGCATGAGATCGGGGGTAATATAGTAGTATGGATTTAGAATTGGTTAACAGACAGGAAAATGAGAGCAGAAATAAATGGATATTGAGGCAGGCAGTGACTAGTGAGCTCTCACAGAGCCCAGTTCTTAGGACCCAGCTATTCACAATATATATCAACGATATGGATGAGGAAACCCAAAAGTAATATTTTCAGGTTTGCTGATGACACAAAATTAGGTTGAATTATGAGGAAGAAGTAAAGATGCTTCAAGATGATTTAGACAAGTCCAGTGAGTGGGCCAATACATGACAGATGCAGCATAACATGGATAAGTGTGAAGTTATTGAATTGATAGGAAAAACAGAAAGGGCAAAGTATTAGTTAAATGGTGATAGATTGGGAAATGTTGATGTACAAAGGGACTTGGGTGTCCTAGTGCACCAGTCACTGAAAGTAAGCATGCAGGTACAGCAAGCAGTTAGGAAGACAAATGGTATGTTGGCTTTCACTGCAAGAAGACTTGAGTACAGGAGCAAGGATGTCTAACTGCAGCTATGCAAGGCCTTGCTGAGACCACACTGCAGTGCTATGTGCAGTTTTGGTCTTCATCACTGAGAAAAGAAACACTTGACACAGAGGGATTGCAGCAAATGTTCACCAGACTGATTCAAGGAATGACAATGAGGAGGGATTGGGTTGACTAGGCCTGTGATCACTGGAGTTTGGAAGAATGTGAGGGGATCTCATTGAACGTATACAATTCTGATAGGGTTGGACGGATTGGATATCGGTATGATGATTCCCCTGGCTGGGGAGTCTGGAACAAGGGGCCACCAGCTCAGGTAGTCCATTTAAGACTGAGATGAGTGGAAATTATTTCCTCAGAGGGTGACGCACTTGTGGAATTCTCTACCACATAAATCTGTGGAGGCAATTCACTGAATGTACTTAAGAAAAAAAATAGATGGATTTCCAGACACTTATGTTATCAAGGATTTGCGGAAAGAATGGGAGTACTGTGTTGAGATAGAGGACCACGGCACTGAGGACCCAGGTTCAATCCCGGCCCCAGTTACTGTCATAGAACATAAAACATACAGTGCAGAAGGAGACCATTCGGCCCATCAAGTCTGCACCGACCCATTTAATCGCTCATTTCCACCCTATCCCCCTTAGCCAATAACCCCTCCTAACCTTTTTTGGTCACTAAGGGCAATATATCATGGCCAATCCACCTAACCAGTATGTCTTTGGACTGCGGGTGTGGAGTTTGCACATTCTCCCTATATCTGCATGGGCCTCACCCCAACAACCTAAAGATGTGCTGGGTAGGTGGATTGGCCATACTAAATTGCCTCTTAATTGGAAAAAGCTTTTTTGAAAAAGAGAAAGAGGATCAGTCCTGTTTACATTGAATGGTGGAGCAGCTTTGATGGGCCGAATGGCCGACTCCTCCTATTTTCTAGCTTCCATATCTTTTATAATTCGCTAGTTCCACTATTTAACAAGTTACCCAAGTGGCATAACTAACTAATCAAGGCATGGGCTATGCAGGATAATAAACATTGGCTTGGACAGCATATAGTGTCCCCTCCAATGCTCTTGATACTTCCTCTGCATTACCCATGTTCAATAATTTACCAAGCATTTTCTTCAGAACAGATTGTCTCACTCGACTCTTCAAAGTAGATGCAACTTTGGTGATGCTTGTCATTGTTGTAATATACCTTTAAGGGATAGCAGCATATGGTCACTCAAAGGAAATTCTGTCATGTGATTGAATCTTAGTTTCACTTTGGCATGTTAGCAGAACATAGCACATGCAACTCTGTGGCTAATGTCGCCATGCTTTCTACCTTGCATAAGTGTTCTAATGAGCCTAAATAAATGAACTCACAACATATTTACACAACCCCTTTGTTATGGGAGCGCCGTTTTCAGAACCCCAAAATGTATCATGGAGTTCAACCAACCTCTCCCTTTAATGTATTGTTGCTTTTGAAGCACACGGCTTGGTCTCCAGGTGTGTTATTACAATTATGGACACATGGGTTTTTAAACACAACACAATGTTTATTCCATGAATTCAACTTAACCTTTTTAAATAAACATTGGATCCCTTAACACCCCTTACTTCAAAGATAACCCCGAAAATAATACACTAAATAATTCCTCAAAATGTTCCTTCAAACCTCTAAAAGACTTAACACCTTTAAAGAGAAACACATCAAATTAAAGACATTACTATTATGAGTTTAAATCACCCAAATGATTCAGAGATCATCTTTCCTGGCAGAGATCACCGCAGATCCAGCTCACTGCAAACACAGGCACACCCAAGCTCTTTTCCTCAAAACTGGCTTTTCCTTTCAAATAGCTCACAGCAAACCAGCCAGGCACTTTTCAGCTTCTCTCTCTCAAACTGAAACTAAAAAACTCCCAAAAAGCAGAAGTGAGCTCAGCTACCCCCACCCTCTGACACCACTTCAGTAATATGGGCTGCTCCATTTCTTAAAGATACACTGCTTAAACTACACATTTCTTAAAGATACTCTCACATGACACCTTGCATAATTGGTTTCTTTATATTATTATAAAAACATGACATGGTGTTCAGTGGTGATCAAACACCATGGTAGCAAGGTTAAGTACAGATATAACAATAATATTTATTAATAATAATCGTAATAATAATCTTTTTGTCACAAGTATGCTGACATTCGCACTGCAATGAAGTTACTGTGAAAATCTCCTAGTCGCCATACTATGGCGCCTGTTTGGGTACACTGAGGAAGAATTCAGAATGTCCAATTCACCAAACAAACACATCTTTCGGGACTTGTGGGAGGAAACCGGAGCTCCCGGAGGAAACCCACGCAGACACGGGGAGAACATGCCGACTCCGTACGTACAGTGACCCAAACCGGGAATCAAACCTTGGACCCTGGCGCTGTGAAACAACAGTGCTAACCACTGTGCTACCGTGTATGTACTGTCATGTTTGAAACAAAGAGCTAGCAGACAGAATTATTGAGTTGCTGATCACCTCCGCTATGGAAGCGTTCCAGAAAGATCTTTTTTTTTATTCGTTCATGGACAAGTGCGTCGCAGGCTGTCCCAGCATTTATTGCCCTTGAGGGTTGCTGTGGGTCTAGAGTTATATGTAGACCAGACCAGACAAGGGCGGCAGATTTCCTCCCCTAAAGGACGTTTGTGAACCAGATGGGCTTTTATGAAATGAAATGAAAATGAAAATCGCTTATTGTCATGAGTAGGCTTCAATGAAGTTACTGTGAAAAGCCCCTAGTCGCCACATTTGGCGCCTGTTCGGAGAGGCTGGTATGGGAATTGAACCGTGCTACTGGCCTGCCTTGGTCTGCTTTCAAAGCCAGCGATTTAGCCCAGTGTGCTAAACCAGCTTTTATGACAATGTACAATGGTTTCATGGTCATCATTACATCTGAGGGCGACACTTCTAAGTGCAACTATTCCATCACCAGCAGAGCTCATGTTTGACAGACAATTGAATAGCAATTTACCTGTTCTTACCCATTCTACTCCCTCAGAAACTAGAGAGCAACTTTTAAATCTGCAACAAAAGATGGTGGCATGCGCAATACAAACACAGATACAGAATTACCAGGTTTACAGTTGGGTCATATTTTCAACCAGGATCCCACAAAAGGTATGTCACAATCAGCAAGTTGATAAGTATTTATTTGAAACCAAGGTTCTGTGAAGTCATTGCACAAAAAAATTCAATGGTGAGGCATAACCAAGGGCAAATAAGATCTATTCCGGCTCCTCAACCACCATAGAGTCCTATTGCATCTAGGACTAGATTCAAAATTCAGCAGGAACAACAACCAAGGTTGACATCCCACAAATCACTGTGAACAATTAAAGTCACTTCCAGAGAAGATTACTACTACAATATCTGGGCATACCAGCATAATAACTCAGCATTTTAGAGACTCATTGATTCAGCAGTTGCATACATTTATGAACTGGTAATTAATCATGAACATATATTGTAAATAGTTATACTTCATTGGAAGGAGGGAAAATATTCTTGATAAGAAAGGGGGATGTTGCAATGTGGCTTTAAGGGATAGATCACAACATCACTGGAAAGGAAGTGCATCATGTGATCCAATTTTAGTTTCACTCCTGGCGTGTGTGCAGAACACAGCAAACACAGCTCAACTGCTAATGTCTTCTAGCTTTCCATCAGCTTCTTGTTTAAATGTTCTGATGTGCCTAGTCTAAATAAATGAACCCACAGCAAGTTTATGCAAACCTTTATGAGCACTTGCTGCCTTTATGTCATTGTAAAAACACAACAGTCACCGAGGAGTGGGTGTTGCTGGATAGAAGTTGCACATTTTGTTAGGCTGGAAAAGCAGAAGAATATATTTTACAAAGCTTGCAATAACACTCCACTTAAAAGACACATCGCAAGAACTTCCAGTATATTGCAATGAAATGCCACAATATGAGCTTTATTGAGAGAGAATTAATGGATATTGAATTAAGAAAAAAAACCTAAACATTTCTGGATATTAGCCATGAGCTAGCGAGAGGCCTCTTAATTAATTACATAATCTCAATGGTCGTCCCGCCCGCACATTTTGCCAAATCAAAAGTTGTAGATTTAATGATTGAAGCTGCTGCCCCTGGAACCCCCGTAAACACTTGGCATTGCCTTCTAGTCCCCTTGTTATGCGCACAGGAAATTTGATCCGCTTGTACCCAATGAATGAATGCTCTGGAATATAAGTTCTTCGAATGCTGACATGCTTTAATTACATGGATGAAATTAATTTTTTTCTGCATTGGCACATATGTTTGAACTTTGTGTAATAATACAAGAGGAAATTGGCAGCTCTTTTAACTGTGGGGGAGATAAAACTTGGAAAAATGTAAAACAAGATGCAAAATTGTATTCACCCATTTTACATCATTAAAGGGTCAAATTACAAAGCATCTAATTATACCTCAAAATAGGTTAAACGTTTAGACGGTGGGGAAGCTATGGCACATTTAAGGAGATGCTTCATAACTCTCAGTGAAGATATATTCCACTGAGGAAGAAAGTGTCTAGCACAAGGATGCACCATCCATGGCTGGTATTAAATTGAAAGTAAAGCGGTGCAAGGCTGTGATGATACGTGGTAGACAGGAGGATTGGGAACATTTTAGAACCAGCAAAGGAGATTTAAAAAATAAAGAAATATAAAAACAGACAGTAAAAGCTTCTACAAGATGACAAAAAGGACAAGAGTAGTTGAAGTGAACCGGTCTGGAGGAAAGGGAGGTCACCGAGGTGCAGCCCGGCCGTTGGCAAGGAGGTGAGACCCTGCTTCACTTCGGTTTCCCATGACGTGTGCACACACACCCCAACACCTCCCCCACACCAACCTCACCCTCACCCCAACACCACCCCACCCCCTCACCCTACACTACCCTCACCCCCACACCACCCCCGCCCCAGCTACATGCTCACTCCTGCTCCCCAACCCCCCCACACCCCCACCCCCGACCCGCGGTCTCACCATGCGTCTTGTCTTATATCTTACAGGACATGCTGGGATGGGTGGGTCCATTTGGTGTCCCCCTGCTCCAAGCCAGTGCCACAGCCGGAGCCCTCCCATAAGCCGGGCACCAATGCTGAAAGTCATTCGGACACCTGCCCTCCGCCTGAGTCTCAGGAGACCCCGGAGCTCGGGTCGGAGGATGACACTGATTTCCCGTCACAGCTGTCTCCATCACCCTCCACCATCCCAGAGACACTCGCCTTGGTTGGGCACTTTAGTGAAGAGGCACCTGGGACTGGTGCTCATCCCAGAGCTGATCCAGTACAGCAGGTAGAGGTAGGAAAACCCGAGAGGGCGGATAATCGGAGGGCAGGTTGACCCGAGGAACTAGCTGCCGTCTAGATGGCTTTCAGGTTTCTGGAATGGACAGTCCCATCTGTGATGAAGATACAGTTGCAGAGCCAGAGACTATAAGAGGTGTTGTCGGTGAGTATCCATCACCTGCAGCTGCAGTTGGAGGACTGCAACCACATGCAGGAGCAGGAGGTGGTGCCGATCATGCCTGCCACCCAGGCCAACACCACACGGGTGACGGCCGCAGTGGAGGCATTGGGAGCATCGGTATCAGTTATGCATCAGCGTGTCCAAGGCCTGGGGCATTCTGTGCAGGCGGTGGCCAACACTCAGGACAGGGCTGCCCTCTCACAGGCAGCCACGTGACAGAGCTACCTGGACATTGCAGCGGTGCTCCTCAGCGTCACCCAAAAGCATTACACTGGATCTCTGGATTAGTATGCCACGCCTTCCCTGTACAAGGGTGGCATGGTATCACGGTGCTTAGCACTGTTGCTTCACAGCGCCAGGGTACCAGGTTCGATTCCCGCTTAGGTCACTGTCTGTGTGGAGTCTGCACGTTCTTCCTGTGTGCGTGGGTTTCCTCTGGGTGCTCTGGTTTCCTCCCACAAGTCCTGAAAGACGTGCTTGTTAGGTGAACTGGATTCTGAATTCTCCCTCTGTGTACCCGAACAGGCGTCAGAATGTGGTGGCGAGGGAATTTTCACAGTAACTTCATTGTAGTGTTAATGAAGGCCTACTTGTGACAATAAAGATTATTATTATTAACTAGTGTCTAACTTCCTGGCCTTATGGGCCCTAGTGCTACGTCTAGGTGGTTCAACAGACAGTATTGGAGGAATGGTGGCGGCCTGCTGTGAATCCTGTTCTGTAACCTAGCTCCCCGCTGGCGGGCAGGCTTCTGGGGTGGTTTGGACTGGATGGACGTGGGTGCTGCTCAGGTGTCTCGGTTTGCATGGTGCCGCCCCGTTCTGCCCACTGCCCATCAAATGCACCAGGGATCTGAGGGTGGAGTCCTAAGTACTGCGCTGTTCACGCACCTCCCCTGCCATAGGGCAGCCAGTGCTGCCTGGGATGAGGTGGCAGCGGCTGTGAGTGCCGGGAATGTGACCAGGAGGACTGGCCTCCAATGCAGGAAAAAGGTCAACGGCCTACACTGGGCAACACGACTGAGAGGCACAAACGCTCGCCAAGACCTATCTGGCCTCACACGAGCATCCACCCCCCCAACTCTCCATGCGACACCCTCCCCCTTCAACCCTACCTTCACACCCACCCCTCCCACTGCTGTGAACGACAAGTGTGATTAACAATGTGTCTCCTCAGGAAAAGCTCTCCCACAATCACTGGGAGAGGGTCCAGAGTGGAGGAGGGGTGCCAGACATCCTCACGACCTACGATGCACGTGCCTGGAGATGACTGGTGTGGCCGAGGACAGAGCGGTTACCAATGCGGAGGCTGGCGGATTCCACAGAGGTGAGGAACCACCGGGCTTCACCCGGAGGACCTGTCACACGTGAGTTATTATTGCCTTACTGACTGACCCATCCCTGCCACTGACCACATGTCCATTCTCCCACAGGCCCTCCAGCTGATGATGCCCATCTCGAGCGGCCCCCTCTTCAGCCTCCCATGAGACCAACTCGGAGGAAAACTCCGAGGATACCACCGTATTAATCGCATCAGTGGGCTAAACAGCTGGCTTGTAATGCAGAACAAGGCCAGCAGTGTGGGTTCTATTCATGTATCGGCCTCTCCGAACAGGTGCCGGAATATGGCAACTAGGGGCTTTTCACTTTATTGAAGCCTACTTGTGACAATAAGCGATTATTATTATTATGATCACAGCTGTCATCCCCACCCTCCACCAGTGCAGAGACACACACCTCGGTGGGAAATGTTAGTGGTCAGGCTTCTGGGGCACAATCTGGTGAGCACTACACTGCTGATTCTGCACAACTGGTGGGGGCAGCAACTCCCAGGCGAGGCAGCACAGGGGCTGGTTTAGCTCACAGGGCTAATCGCTGGCTTTTAAAGCAGGCCAAGCAGGCCAGCAGCATGGTTCGATTCCCGTACCATCCTCCCCGGACAGGCGCCAGAATGTGGCGACTAGGGGCTTTTCACAGTAACTTCATTGAAGCCTACTCGTGACAATAAGCGATTTTCAAAATTTCATTTCATTCATTTTTCACAAGGACGTCTGCTGGATCCCAGCACCCAGTTGGGTCCCAGCCAGATACTGAGCCTGTGGAAGAGCTCCCACAGAGCTAATGGGGAGATATTAGTTTGCGGCTGGGCCATTCAGGGGAGATGCCAGCGTCACTCCAGCATATCCATAGCTGCTTGGAGGAGTCCCAGAGGCTACGGGCACTGGAGCTGTCACCAGCAATGCGTGACACCGAGGCCAACACTGCAAGGGTGGTGACCACAGTGAAGAGCCTGGTGCATGACGCGGCACCATTAGTGAAGGTGTCCAAGACATTGCACAGTCAGAGAGGGCCATGCTGAGGGTCTCGGCAGAATGTCTGACCCATTGGGGGAGGTGACCCAGTACCAGGCCGACCTTGATGAGGTTGTGTGGGACATGTCCGGCTCGCGATGGGAATGGCTGAGGTGCTGCGGCGCTTGCCCCAATCGCAGTTGGGCATAGCAGAGGGCGTCAACACGATGGTGCAGACCATGGGGAAACACCAGGGCTGGCAGAGCCAGATGGTGCAGGGGCAGCCGGGGCTCGAACCAGCTGCCACTCTGTCTTAAGGTGAACTCAAGGACCCTATGGGCACCAAGCGGGAGGAGGGGGTGTTGGGTCCAAGCCGGACTCATGCCATGAGGTGGCGACGGTGGCCACCAGCTCCCCTGAGTTCCACCCCTCTGATGAGGCCGCAACTCACAGTCGGTCAAGGCAACCTTGAGGAGGAGTTTATAGAATGTATCCGCGATAGTTTCCTAGAACAGTATGTAATGGAACCTACGAGGGAACAAGCGGTCCTAGATCTTGTCTATGTAATGAGACAGGATTGATTCATGATCTCATAGTTAGGGATCCTCTCGGAAGGAGCGATCACAATATGGTGGAATTTAAAATACAGATGGAGGGTGAGAAAGTAGAATCAAATACTCGTGTTTTGTGTTTAAACAAAGGAGATTACAATGGGATGAGAGAAGTACTAGCTAAGGTAGACTGGGAGCAAAGACTTTATGGTGGAACAGTTGAGGAACAGTTGAGAACCTTCCAAGCGATTTTTCACAGTGCTCAGGATGGTAGAAAGAGGGAAAATCGACCGTGGATATCTAAGGAAATAAGGGAGAGTATCAAATTGAAGGAAAAAGCATATAAAGTGGCAAAGATTGGTGGGAGACTAGAGGACTGGGAAATCTTTAGGGGGCAACAGAAAGCTACTAAAAAAGCTATAAAGAAGAGTAAGATAGAGTATGAGAGTAAACTTGCTCAGAATATAAAAACAGACAGCAAAAGTTTTTACAAATATATAAAACAAAAAAGAGTGGCTAAGGTAAATATTGGTCCTTTAGAGGATGAGAAGGGAGTTTAGATAATGGGAGATGAGGAAATGGCTGAGGAACTGAACAGGTTTTTTGGGTCGGTCTTCACAGTGGAAGACACAAATAAAATGCCAGCGACTGATAGAAATGAGGCTATGGCAGGTGAGGACCTTGAGAGGATTGTTATCACTAAGGAGGTAGTGATGGGCAAGCTAATGGGGCTAAAGATAGACAAGACTCCTGGCCCTGATGGAATGCATCCCAGAGTGCTAAAAGAAATGGCAAGGGAAATTGCAAATGCACTAATGATGAGTTACCAAAATTCACTAGACTCTGGGGTGGTCCCGGTGGATTGGAAATTAGCAAACGTGACACCACTGTTTAAAAAAGGAGGTAGGCAGAGAGCAGGAAGTGCGATTCGGCATAAACCTGGCGCCACCACGATTTCAGCATCAGAACCGATTCTCCGCTCAATCACCTTTCCCGATTCCAGCGTCAGCCGACGGAGAATCCCACGGAATACGTTGCTTAATTCGGCAGACTCTGTAAATATTCCGTGTTAGCACAATGAGACCAATAATAATATAGCGTGCTAGGCTGGCCTTTTCTCCTAGTCTATGGGAAACAACACCACTGCAGACCCTCACATTTGCCCACACTAGCTGTAATGTGGGGGAAATGCCACGTCCAATTTTCAAACTATTTTTCTATATTTAGTTATTTTCATTGCATTAGCTATTAAATAAACAATTGACGTGTCATCGCTTTGATTTAAACAAACAGGCGTCTCTGCTGTTAAAATACAGTGTTATTAATTCTATTCTCCTGCAGCATATTAAAGTTTCATCTTTGATAAGAAGTGATAGATGTGCAATGAAGTCAAGGATACCCAGAGAGATCTTTCGAACAGAAAATTAATAAATAGTTGCCACACGCCAGGGACGCTACATTTATTCCCACATTCCGTCAATTAGTTCTAGAACTAGCAAATTATTTTGTGAGACAATAACGTTTTCCCCCCATTACCTGTTTGCCTTGTAGTGTCACTGTGACGACAATTTATATGTTTCTTCAATTTTAAATTAAAAATGATGCTCCTGCAAGGAAAGTTACACCAATGTTCTTCTGCAGGTTCAGTTCAGCAATCCTTTAGTCCTCAGAACAATTTGACATCTTCCTTCACTTAGATTCCCAATACAAATAGAGAATGCAGGTTTCCAGCTGTGTTACAGGATTTTTAAAAAAAAATCTTACAGAAGAACATACTGTACAGCGAACACATTATTTGGCTGCTCATTAGTCAGGACTAGTATGAAAAGCAAAAGTCTTTCTATCTAAGCTCAATTGTTTTCTTCTTTTGGTTTTGCACTCACCAGAAATACAAAACTATTACTTCCATTGCTATAATTTTCTTTCACTATGAGCCTAAATCTCGATTTCAACATCAAACATTTTCTCTATTGTATTCTAGATATTGGTAAGTTTGAAAAAAATTCATCATTTTTCTCCTGACAGTAATGGCTCGATTATGCAAGTGGGTTACTGGTAAAGGTAAAGTTGCCATCATCCCAGATGTCCAGAGGTTGCTTTCCCCTTTCAGTAGAGGAGGGGAGAGCTGACTGGTGGTGATTTAACCTGAGCATCACCACATCTCAGGTGAGGGTAAGGTTGAGAAGGTGGGACCTTCATGAATAACCTCAGCCGACATGGGAATTGAACCTGCACTGCTGGCCTCACTCTACATCATGAACCAGCTGTCTAGCCAACTGATCCAAACTGGCTCCCCTTGGGGTACCAAAGGTATTCGGGAGGGGTTAGATGTGATTGGGATGAGCAGCGAGATCATGATCGGTGTTTGGGGTGGTTATGGGTTAGCTGCTTAGGTCTGAATGAAACATTTCTGCTCTCCAGGTCCACAAGCAGTGCTTGAAAAATATTTAGCTCATGGCCCTCTTGCCTCCTTTTATTTCTTGGATTTCCCAAACCCAATTACATTTGATTACACATAGAATGGCAATTACATTGAATGTACACAACATATTTATAATGTTAAGATGATTATTTGGATGGTTAAGGGAAGGGCAGGACTGCAACCCTAATATTCTGGGGTAATCGATTACTGCGATGAGGAGAGATGAAATCTTGGAAGGGTCTTCAAATGAGGCTTTATGGGTAGAACTTCAAAATTCAAAGGGGGCAGCCACATTACTGGGAGATTATAGGCCCCCAAAGACTCAGTGGGAAATAGAGGCAAAGATATGTCGACAATTTACTGAGGTGTGTGAGAATAACAATCAAATAATTATACCAAGAGATTTCAACTTCCCCAACATAAATTGGGATACTCATTGTGTAAAGGGTTTAGAGGGGGTGAATTTCTTGAAATGTATTCAGGGGATTTTTTTGTGTCAATGTGTGGAAGACCTAACATGGACTTCAGTAAAGCCTTTGACAAGGTACCTCATGGCAGACTGGTACAAAAGGTGAAATCACATGGGATCAGAGGAGAGCTGGCAAGTTGGATACAGAACTGGCTTGGGCACAGAAGACAGAGGGTAGCAGTAGAAGGGTGCTTTTCTGAATGGAAGGCTGTGACTAACGGCGTTCCACAGGGATCAGTTATGGGCCCTTTGTTGTTTCTGGTGTATATAAATGATTTGGAAGAAAATGTAGCTGGTCTGATTGGTAAGTTTGCAGACGACACAAAAATTGGTGGAATTGCGGATCGTGAAAAGGATTGTCAAAGGATACAGCAGGATATAAACTGGTTGGAGTCTTGGGTGGAGAAATAACAGATGTAGTTTAATTCGGACAAGTGTGAGGTAATGCACTTTGGAAGGTCCAATGCATGTAGGAATTACACAAGAAATGGCAGAACTCTTGCGAGTACTGACAGACAGAAAGATCCAGGCACGCATATCCACCGATCACTAAAAATGGCAACATATGTGGATAAGGTGGTCAAGAAGGGAGAAGGCATGCTGGCCTTCATTGGTCAGGGCTTTGAATATAAAAATTGGCAAGTCATGTTGCAGCTGTACAGGACCTTATTTAGGCCTCATTTGGAATATTGTCTACAATTCTGGTCACCACACTACCAGAAGGATGTGGATGCTTTGGAGAGGGGACAGAAATGGTTTACTAGGATGTTGCCTGGTATGGAGGGAATTAGCTCTGAAGAGAGGATAGTTAGATTCGGTGTGTTCTCACTGAAGCGACAGAGGTTGAGAGGCAACCTGATAGAGATCTACACAATTATGAGTGGCATGGACAGGATGGATAGTCAGATGCTCTTTCCTAGGGTAGGAGAGTCAAGTACTAGGGGTATAGGTTTAAAGTGCGTGAGGAAAAGTTTAGAACTGATGTGCAAGGCAAGATTTTTACACTGCCTGAGGAGGTGGAGGTGGGAGTAGGTACAATAGCAGCATTTAAGGGGCATCGAGACAAATACATGAATAGGGTGGGAATGAAAGGATATGGACTCCGTAAGTACAGACAGTTTTAGTTTAGACAGGTACCATGGTCAGCGCAGACCTGGAGGGCCGAAGGGCCTGTTCCTATGCTTTTTGTTCTTTGTTCTAACAAGTGATGGAGCAGTGCCGGATCTACTTCTGGGGAACGAAGTCAGACAAGTATTCAATGTGGCAGTGGGGGAGAATTTTAGTGATAGCGACCACAATACGGTTTGCTACGGACAAGGAAAAAGATAACCTGCAAAAGACGGTTTTGAATTGGGGCAAGGCAAACTTTACTAAAATAATGGAGATCTGACCAAAGTTGAATGGGAAAAACCTCTTGCGAGAAAATCTACAATGTTCCATTGTGGGTGTGACATGGTAGACTTCATTTCAAACACTTCCATCCAATTTGAATGGGCAGCAACATGAAACAAAAACATTGGGCCCAAGGATGGCCTCATGAACTCGTACCCATGGCCAGCCCAACCATTCCTAAGGGTGCAGTGGGGCTGTAGCAGGCAACCTTTATTGCATTTGACACTGTTCACAGAGCTTTACCAGACTCTCTGTCAGAATTGATGCCAGACCAGCATACATAACTCCTGGTGAGTATCTTCATCTTAGATTTACCCGGATGGGCACTGTGCAATTTGGCTAGGTGCAACTCCCTTCCTGGTACAGGAATGGCCACTCTAGCTCCCCATCCCATCTTTGAAATTTCATTCATCCTTTCGTATATAGAATGGTTAATCGCTTCAGAAACTGGCTCACTGGAACAACCTCTTAGTATCCTGTGCCTCACTTTGAGTCATGATGTGGAGATGCCAGTGTTGGACTGGGGTGAGCGCAGTAAGATGTCTTACAACACCAGGTTAAAGTCCAACAGATTTGTTTCAAGCACTAGCTTTCGGATAATTGCTCCTTCCTCAGGTTCCTGTACCGAAACTGAAACTGGCAACTTGTCCAAGATATTCAACACCAAAACAATTTCCTGCGAGATAGGGGTAGGTGCGACACTCTCTGGGAAAGGCAGATGGCTGTGTGCATCCTCATTTGCGATGTGTTCCAGGCAGGTACTTGAATGTATTTTTGTAGGCACACAGAATTAATGCCAATGCTGAATTCTTGAACATGCAATTGGTGGAATATTTTTATCTTCTTGAAAAGACCCAAGAGTGGTTTGTGGTCCGTAACAATGGTGAAGTGTCTCCCATATACATACTGGTGGAACTTCTTGACCCCACAGAATATTGGCAAGCATTTGTCATGATACGCAAAAATGCAACAAATGAATACTCAGAATAGGACACAACCAATGGGCAGTCAGGACACTCAGAGGTGGCAACACCACAAAGGGGCATGACATAAACACTATTAAAGGGATGAGGCACTCACACCCGGCCTCTTTCCACAGACAGACATCTAGAGAGCTAGACAGGGTTGATCAGCAGCATCACACCACAGCACGTGGCTTAGAGCAAGCTGGTACAGTTAGATTGGGCTACTACAGTTAGATTAGCAGAAAGTCAAACTCATTTGAGAACTGTGTTAATAGTTCAATAAACACATTGAACTAATTTCAGAGTTAAGAGTGCATTAAGTAGCAGCCTGTGTTATCCGAAGCAGCCTAACGCAACATGATACCAGGAGTGACTGTTCAATCTATCTAGTTCAACTCAGCAAGATCCGTGACAACCAGCTACTGAATACAGGCACAATGGAAAAGATTAAGGCTCCTCATCAGCTCAGGACCACTGGCAATCTTAGTGCCAACTGGCGTTCATTCAAGCAGAAATTTCAACTATACGTGGAAGCATCCGACCTCAATGACGCGACCAATGCTCGGAAGATAGCTCTTCTACTCACCACTGCAGGTGACCATGCAATAGAGATCTTCAACTCCTTTCCCTTATCCGCAGGACAGGACAAAGCAAAGTACCAAACCATCCTGAACAAATTCAACAGCCATTGCAAGGTGGACACCAACAAAATCTTTGAGCGCGACATCTTCAAGCAGAGGATGCAAGGTAAAGTGAATCCTTCACCTCCTATCTAACTAACCTTAAACTGCTAGCGCAATCCTACAACTTTGGTGATATCACTGACTCCATGATCAGAGACCAAATCGTTTTTGGAGTCCACCCTGATCCTCTGCGAGAGCAATTGTTGAAAATCAAGCACATGACCCTGCCAGTTGCGATTGAAACGTGTACTGTGCATGAGCACTCTAAAAATTGTTATTCACAGTACCAAACGGTAGGAAGTGAAAAACAAACCTCCCATGAGGTGGAGAGTGTTCAGGCCATCTCCCGGATACAGCGCCTCCACATTGACGAAAGCGTCCATTTTGCGCGCTCTTCCCACGGCCCGACGCATGCGCAATGCAATCGGGGACACAAAGCGGCCGAAAACCGCACTGCGCAGGTGCAGACGTCCAAGAACCGTACCGCGCATGCGCAACGATGCGCTGAGCGAGGTCATGACGTGTGCGATGCGACACCACCCATTAAAAAAAAAACTGCCCTACAAGAGGCAAACGCTGATTAAACTGTGGGAAACCAAACCGCAATGCAGCCCTGTGCAGATCTGCACCACCAGTCAGGAGCCAGCGCTCCCAATTTCGACAGCGGCATCAGAAGTGTGCAACACCGAATGCACGACTCTGATCCAGGCAGTGCGACGGATCCAGATGATGAATACCTGGATAACACTTACCAAGTGGGCATTATTACGAAGTGCGAATACGCCACACCGGACACATCACGAGTCCAATCAATCCTGGCCGTGGATTCCGAGGAAGAATGGCATGCAGTGATGAAGGTCAACCACTGCCCCATCCAGTTCAAAATGGACACAGGTGCCTCTGCCAACCTGATTTTTCAGGTGGACTTCAAGAGAATCAAGAACCCCCCCCCCCCCAACAATCCTTCCACTTTCCCTGAAGCATCCTGCATTTTTAATTCATTTTCCTATTGTTCATTGGGAAGCAAATGTCCTGAGCCAAACTAGGAGCTCAGACAGGACGTTGAACCCTGGACCCTCAGATTAAACGTTAGATGCTCTGAGCTATCAAGGCCCCCCAGAATCCTTCCAGCTGCCTGCAAACTCCTGGACCACAATTGAAATGCAATCAAGGCACTGGGGTCCTGCCATCTGCAGGTGCCCAGCCGACAAACACAAGCAAGCTTACGCTTTGAGATTGTTAACCCAGACAGGGCGTCTCTGCTATGTGCACATGCCTGCAAGCAACTGAACCTCATTCAAAGGGTCTACACCACAACGCCATCCCATTCGGATCTTCAGGCCAGCATTGACGACATCCTAACCCAGTACCCAGATGTATTTAGCGGGATGGGTACGCTGCCGTACGAGTACAAGATAGTGCTGCAGCCTGATGCAAGCCAGTGCTCCACGCATCACGGTGTGTTGCTGCTCCACTGAGAGAGCACCTGAAGGCAGAGCTCACCTGTTTACAATAAAAAGGCATAATCTCCAAGGTCACTGAACCAACCGACTGGGTCAGCTCGATGGTGTGCGTAAAGAAGCCTTCGGGGGACCTACGCATCTGCATTGACCCCAAGGATCTAAACAAAGACATTATGCGGGAACATTACCACATCCCAAAGAGGGAAGAAATCACGAGTGAGATGGCATACGCGCTTCTTCACAAAATTGGATGCATCCCAAGGATTTTGGCAAATCCAACTTGAAGAATCCAGCAGAAGGCTCTGCACCTTCAACACGCCTTTTGGCAGATTCTGCGATAACCGAATGCCATTTGGCATCATCTCGGCATCAGAGATTTTCCATCGCATCATAGAACAGATGATGGAGGGAATAGAAGGGGTATGTGTCTATGTTCACAATATCATAATCTGGTCCACAACCCCAGAGGAACATGTGTCGCGACTCAAGAAAGTATTCAGATGCATACATGAACATGGCCTCAAGCTAAACAGGTCCAAGTGCTGTTTTGGGACATCCACGTTGAAGTTCCTGGGCAATCAGATTTTGCAACACGGTGTGCGGCCGGACACAGACAAAATTAAAGCCATCGAGGCAATGAAAGTACCCGAGGACAAGAAGGCAGTGCTGTGCTTCCTGGGAATGGTCAATTTCCTTGCAAGTTCATCCCGAATTTTGCCACACACACCACGACCCTACGCACCCTGGTGAAAAATATTAACTGCCTTTGAGTGGAAGGCGGAGAACCGAACAGAGTGGCTGGAGCTGAAAGCCAAGCTCACCACTGCACCCGTCCTTGTATTCTTTGACCCAGACCGAGAGACCAAGTTATCCACAGATGCGAGTCAGGATGGCATTGGGGCGGTGTTGCTCAAAGAGACGGCACGTCATCCTGGGTACCAGTAGCATACACGTCACGGGCAATGACACCCACTGAGACCAGATATGCGCAGATTGAGAAGGAGTGTTTAGGTCTTATCACCGGCATCCTCAAATTTCCTGATTATGTCTACGGCTTGCCAACATTTACTATTGAGACGGATCATAGGCCTCTGGTCCACATCATCAAAAAGGACCTGAACAACATGACGCCTCGTTTGCAGAGAATTCTACTCAAACTCCGGAGGTATGATTTCAATCTGGTGTACACACCTGGCAAGGAGCTCATCATCGCCGATGCATTGTCCCGCTCCGTCACCTCGTCCAGTGAGCCACTGGCGATCATCCAGCACATTGAATTGCAGGTAAAACTGTGCGCAAGCACTCTCCTGGCAACAGAAGAGAAGATTGTTCTCATCCGAGAAGAGATGGCCAAAGACCCCCTGTTGCAGGGAGTCATCCACAACCTCAGCTATGACTGGCAGAAAGGGCAATGCCCTCAATTCTACAATGTCAAGGACAACCTGACGCTGATCGATGGCATCCTGCTCAAGCTGGACAGGATCGTCATCCCGCTACGTCTCCAGAACATGGTGCTGCGGGAGATTCATGAGGGACACCTGGGCGTAGAAAAGTGCAGCCGCAGGGCCCGACAAGCTGTCTACTGGCCCAGCATCAACCAGGACATCATGGATGTGGTCCTGAACTGCGGAACCTGTCAGAGGTTCCAACCAGCGCCGAGCAAGGATGCTCCAATCACATGACCAAGAGACCTCTCTGTGGTCCAAGGTTGGCATTGACCTATTCCACGTGAATGGTCGCGACTACATCTTAATCACCGATTATTTTTCGAACTATCCTGAGGTGCTGAAGCTGCCAGACCTCACCTCACGGACCGTCATCAAAGCGTGTAAGAGACATTCTCACGGCATGGCATCTGGAACACCGTCATGAGCGACAATGGCCCATGCTTCCACAGTCAAGAATGGTCCACGTTTACCAAGAGCTACAATTTCAGGCATGTCACCTCCAGTCCACACTATCCGCAGTCCAATAGCAAAGTCGAAAAAGCAGTGCACATCGTTAAGCAGCTCATCTGCAAGGCATCGGACTCCGCTTCCGACATACACCCTGCACTACTTGCGTACCGGGCGACTCCCTTGTCCACTGGCATGTCGCCAGCTCAACTGCTGATGAACAGGGACCTGCGGGCGACACTTCCAGCCATACACCTGCCCACCCTTGATCGCCTCCTGGTGCTGCAGAAGATGCAGCAGCTTTGCGACAGCCAGAAGCAGGGCTATGACACACATGCCACCGATCTGGACGTGCTATCCCCGGCAGACACGGTCAGGATCAAGATACCGGATGGTGGGTGGTCTGCTCCGGCTGTCATTGTTCGACAGGCCGTGCCCAGATTCTATGTCATAGGTGTGGCTCCATTATGCAAAAGAATCGAAGGGCACTAAAAAATGTTGCTTGCCCACAACCACTTTCCCCTTTATTTCCACATGTCAAATTGCCACCTCCAGACACCTTGAACCACGAGGCCACCAGTTGTGCCTCCCACTCGCCTGTCAAGATACCATCATCCCCTCCACCATCTCTCTGGTGGTCAATGAGGATCAGACGCAAGCCTCAGAGACTGTGCTTATGAGCATTTGATTTTTTTGTTCTGTTCTGTATTCCTCAGTCAATCAAATTAGATAGACACATTCACATGTATATACATCTAAAAAAAAACAGAACAACCAATGGGCAGTCAGGACACTCAGAGGTGGCATCACCACAAGGGTGCATGACATAAACACTATAAAAGGGATGAGGCACTGACACCCTGCCTCTTTCCACAGACAGACATCGAGAGAGTAAGACAGGGTTGATCAGCAGCATCACACCCCAGCACGTGGCTTCGAGCAAGCTGGTACAGTTAGACTGAGTCACTACAGTTAGATTAGCAGAGAGTTGAACTGATTTGAGAACTGTGTTAATAGTTCAATAAACACATTGAACTCATTTCAGAGTCTGGAGCATCCTTTAGTTAAGACTGCATCAAGTAGCAGCCTGTGTTATCCAAAGCAGGATAACACAACAGCCTTCTTTTTCATTTTCTCTGCATGCACTCTATCAAAACATTTCACAATTTTAACCTTTTATATTACGTCACCTCACAGTCTTCCATTTTCAAGAGGAAAAAAACCCAACCGGTCAGTCCTTTCCTGATATGTGTAGCCATGCATTTCACATATGGTGTTGTAAATCCTCACAGCGTGCTTTCCAGTTTTATCCATATCCTTTTATAATATGATAACTAGAACTGCATGCAATACTCATGGTGTGGTCCAACCAGGGTCCATACAGGTTTAACATAACTTCCCTTCCATTGCTCTAGAATAAAAACATAGGGCGAAATTCTCCGCCCCCCACGACGGGTGGGAGAATAGCGGGAGGGCCTTCCCGACATTTTTGCCGCCCTCCCGCTATTCTCCCACCCCCCCGCCGAAGTCCCGACGCGAATCGCTGCCGCCGTTTTTTTACGGCCGGCAGCGATTCTCAGCTGTTAAATGGGCCGAAGTCCCAGCCCTTTCCGCCGTTTTCACGAACGGCAAACACACCTGGTCTTGCCGTTCGTAAAAACGGCGTCACAAACTCGCTTTTTATAACCATGGCACCGATTGGCACGGCAGTACCACGGCCGTGCCAAGGGTGCCATGGGCCCGCGATCGGTGGGCACCGATCGCGGGCAGCGGGCCCGATGCCCGCGCACTACTTGTCCTTCCGCCGCCCCGCAGTATCCATTCGCGGGGCGGCTGAGGGGCAACCCGGCCCGCGCATGCGCGGGTTTCGCGCAAAAACACGATGACGTCACCCGCGCATGCGCGGGTTGGACTCTTCCAAACTGCGCATGCGCGGCTGATGTCATATGACGCGTCAGCCGGCGCTAACTCCGGTAAGCGGGCTTAACGATTTTCGTTAAGCCCGTCTTGCCGGAGCCTACGGCGTCGGGCTGCTAGCCCCGACCGGGGACCAGAATCGGTCCCCCGTCGGGAAGGGGCGCGCTGCCGTAAAACCCGCCCGGGTTTTACGGCAGCTTTACGATTTCTCCCGTTTTGGGAGAATCTCGCCCATAGTGCTTAGTTTTCACTTTTCTTGACATTTCTGACCTATGCCATAACTTTTAATGATGGTGTATTTGTACTCCCAGATCCCTTTGATCATCCACCCCCATTACACATGTACCTCCATGTACTAAGTGACCTATCTATATTTCCTATCAAACTGTTGATGAGACCATCAATTCGCTCGGAACACAATTGGAAGTAAACTGTGGTTTTAATAGTCTTACAACTGAGCCTGCCTGCGACCAGAAGAACTGAGGGCAGGCTCACATGGCTGCAGCACTTTATACTTCCAGTGGTGGGAGGGGCCATGGGTGGAGCCATGGGCGGAGCCATGGGTGGAGCCCTGTACAAGCTCCTCATCTCCCCCTATGGGCAGAGCCGCGCAATGGCTCACAGACAGAGCCCACAAGGATATAATACGATACAATACAATACAGTGTGAATTACATTCACCACATTCACCCCCTGTAAAAAAATCAAGTCCGGCGAGGGTGACGGGTCTACAGGTTGAGCCGGTCCAGTGGCCGAGTTGTCCTTTGGGATTGGCAGAGCACCGGAGTTGCAGCCTCTTCGGGTGGGCTGGGTGGTGACGGTCGGTGTGGGTATCAGGGTGTTTTGGTCCGAGCTTCGTTCCTGATCGCTGCAACGGGCGAAGGGGGGAGGGCGCAGGAAACCTATAGGCGCGGGGCATGGGCAGGAAACCTATAGGCACGGGGACGCAGGGCGTGGGGTGTCAGGTGGGGTGTAGTGTGAGGGGTACCTTGGCGATGGTGGTGGTGGTGGATCCTGCAGGCGCCAGGCCCCGGAGGGAAACGGTGTCGTGAAGGCCATCGGGGTATTCAATGAAGGCGTATTGCGGGTTCAAGTGAAGCAGTAGCACCCTCTCTACTAGCGGGTCCGTTTTGTGTGCCCGGACGTGCTTCCGGAGGAGACCCGGGCCCGGTGCCTTCAAGCAGGATGGGAGCGAAGCCCCCGTGGTAGTGCCCCTAGGGAAAATGAATAATCGTTCGTGAGGGGTCTGGTTGGTGGCGGTGCATAAGAGGGACCTAATTGCATGGAGCGCATCGGGGAGGACCTCCTGCCAGTGGGAGGTTGGGAGATTCCTGCACCGGAGGGTCAGTAGGACGGTCTTCCAGACCGTCGCGTTCTCCCTCTCCACCTGCCCGTTCCCACTGGAGTTATAGCTGGTAGTCCTGCTCGAGGCGATGCCCTTGTGAGCAGGTACTGACGCAGCTCATCGCTCATGAAGGACGAACCCCTGTCGCTGTGTACGTAGCTGGGGAAACCGAACAGGGTGAAGACACTGTGCAGGGCTCTGATGACTGTGTGGGATGTCATATCGGGGCACGGGTTGGCAAAGGGGAAGCGGGAGAATTCGTCTATGACGCTGAGGAAGTACACATTCCGATTGGTCGAGGGGAGTGGCCCTTTGAAATCGATGCTCAGGCGTTCAAAGGGCCGGGAAGCCTTTACCAGGTGGGCCTTGTCTGGTCTATAGAAGTGCGGTTTGCACTCCGCGCAGATCGGGCAATCCCTGGTGATGGCTTTTACCTCTTCGGTGGAGAAAGGCAGATTTTGGGCTTTGACGTGGCGGGCGAGCCAGGTGACCCCTGGGTGGCAGAGGTCGTTGTGGATAGCCTTCAGGCGGTCGTCTTGCACGCTGGTGCACGTACTGCGGGACAGGGCACCTGGGGGCTTGTTGAGCTTCCTCGGTCGATATATGATATCATAATTATAGGTGGAGAGTTCGATCCTCCACCGCAAGATTTTATCGTTTTTATTTTGCCCCTTTGCGAGTTGTCTTTGGTCGGTGATGAGGGTGACCATCCTACTTGCGAGGTAGTGCCTCCAGTGCCGTACGGCTTCCACAATGGCTTGAGCTTCTTTTTCAACTGAGGAGTGTCGAAGTTCCGAAGCGGAGAGGGTCTGGGAGAACAAGGCTACTGGTCTCCCTGCCTGATTCAGTGTGGCGGCGAGAACGACCTCTGAGGCGTCGCTCTCCACCTGAAAGGGGACGGATTCATCCACCGCCCGCATGGCGGCTTTGGCGATGTCCTCCTTGATGCAGTTGAAGGCCTGGCGGGTTTCAGCTGACAGAGGGAAGAGTGTGGTCTTAAATAGTGGGCGGGCTTTGTCCGCATACTGGGGGACCCACTGGGTGTAATAAGAGAAGAATCCCAGGCACCTTTTGAAGGCCCTGGGACAATGAGGGAGAGGGAGTTGTCGGGGCCCAGGTCCGTTTTCCACGACATAGCCGAGGATGGCTAGTCTGGTGGTGCGGAAAATGCATTTCTCCTTATTGTAGGTGAGATTGAGTTTCTGGGCGGTTTGGAGAAATCGGTGGAGGTTGGCGTCGTGGTCCTGCTGGTCATGGCCGCAGATGGTGACATTGTCCATGTACGGAAATGTGGCCCGCAGCCCGTACTGGTCCACCATTCGGTCCATTGTTCGTTGGAACACTGAGACCACGGACAGCGAGTTCCATATTCTGGGAGGCCGTTACAGCCTGAAAGTTACAGTCCCAAGCAAGGGCTTTTAAATCACGCAGGAAGTCCTCTAGCGACTCTGCGGGGCGCTGGCGGCGGGTAGTGAAAATGTGCCTCACGTAGACCTCGTTTATCGGCCGCATGTACAATCGGTCGAGCATAGCAAGGGCCTCAGTATAGGAGGTGGTACAATTGAGTTGCGTAGAGATGCGATGGCTCACCCGTGCGTGCAGTAGGCTGAGTTTCTGCTCCTCTGTAGTTTCGGAGGTGCTCGATTCAGCCAGGTAGGTCTTGAAACACCAAAGCCAGTGTAGGAAGATTTCCTTCACCTCTGCAGTCTGCCAATCGAGTTCTAGTCGATCAGGTTTGAGGGCTGATTCCATAGTAGTTTTCTTCAAATTTTCTAAGACTATTAATTTGATGAGACCATCAATTCACTCGAAACACGATTGGAAGTAAACTGTGGTTTTAATAGTCTTACAACTAAGCCTGCCTGCGACCAGAAGAACTGAGGGCAGGCTCACACGGCTGCAGCACTTTATACTTCCTGTGGTGGGAGGGGCCATGGGCAGAGCCATGGGCAGAGCCAAGGGTGGAGCCCTGTACAATCTCCTCATCTCCCCCTTGGGCAGAGCCGCGCAACGGCTCACAGGCAGAGCCCACAAGGACATAACACTATGCAATACAATACAGTGTGAATTACATTCACCACAACTGTACTACCGCTCACTTACCTGTGTTGAATGTGGGCAATGCATGCTTCCCAACAATGAATTAAAAAAGCATTGTTAATTTCCGAGGGATTTTGACACACATGCATTGGGTGGAATTTAATGTCGGCAGTGGGGGTCTCACTTGCCAGCTGGAGAACCGGGCCTGGCATTGCCTGTATCAAGATAGGTCCACCAGAATTAAGTGCCGATCAGGAATTTAACTGGCTAGCATCAGGCCTTCTCTGGGAATAGAACTCAGGGGTGGAAATGCCATGGCCTAAACAGCACCAATGGGAATTGTGGCTTCTGCTGATAATATCCCAACCAGGGGCCTAGAATCCATGAAGGGCATGGGCCATAGCTGAGTGAGGGCGAGATGTTGGTCTTGGGGAGATGGTCGATCGCTGAGGGAGACAGGGAGTTAAAAAGCACAGAGGGTGAATCTCAGTGGTTGCCCATTTACTGATGCTGGGTTCCTGGATAAGGTGCTGAGTGAAGGCCATTACCCTCTCCCCTACCAACTAGTACTTCCCACTCCTAGACGTCTGCAGGCAAATCCAATGGAATTTACTCTTTGGACTCACTCTGGGCTCGCTCCAGGATGACTCCCTGTCCATTGCTAATCAAATATGGCAGCGACAGGATGAGGTCGCGTGTGCCTCCAAACCTCCACCGGGGTGGATTAATCTTGATGTAAGTGCAATAGATTTTATTGTGTGTGGAATTTCTTACTGGTGCCTTGCTCTCAGCGAAAAAAATTTTCATTGTGGATTATTCAAACTTTTGCTCATCCTTAAATTAATTGAAATTAGGTAAAAGTGCAGAATAGAGTAAAAACTGTTACAAATTTACTTTTGAGGGATTTTATCGGACAATTACTGTTGAATTTTTTTAGCATTTATTTTGAAGCTTCTCGAGTTGAACTTTGTGTATTTCATGCTGTCAAAAGCACATGAATGAGAAATTTAATTTTCAATAGCATAAGTATAAAGTTATCTAAAATATAGGTTAATTCCTTTGGGATGATGCTTGCTAAAAGCTAAATATAAATTTTGTGCCAGTACAAATGCTAATACTCTGAGCTGTGAAGTATGTTCTAAATTAAGCTCAACATTGCGGTAGGCATTTAGAGTCAGACAATACTCCACCACTGATACTAATGTACTATTAATGATCTGTCATATGTCTCACATTGCCAGATGATGTGTCACTAAAATTATCATAGAACTGTCATCTCATTGAATGGAAAGTTACAATGCATTGACGCATCAAGAAGTTTTAGTGATGCTTTTAAACATGAAGTGGGATGAAGTTTCTCTCATTTTCGGAACAATGCTTCATGAGTTGAAAGAATGGGTTGGATTTAATGCAGCCCACCATTGCTGGTATAAAGTGGCCAGGCACATTTAATCACATGCCGTGTTATGCACCGTGGTCATGTCATGTACCCTTACATCCCCTTATTAAATTAAAGGGTGGGAGGGACTGATGCAGGATTCCTGGCCACCATTGGTGGGCAGTCCATTAGGCTCATTAATGAACCCATTATCCCCCAGGACGTGACAATTTAATGGTGAGTGGCCAAGGGACTAAATGTGAGTGGCATGGATTTCCCACACCTCCCAAGGTCATCCAGTGAATCTTGTTGGAGGCTCCTGTAGCATAAGGGTGCCTGGCATAGCAAAGGTTAATGTAATACAGTACAGCCCACAGCGTGATGTAAAGACACACATGGCATGAGACAAGAGGGAGTTATGGACTAGGTGAGACCTATGTAGAAGTCAACATGGATTTAGCTCCGAGCTTAGATGATGCCCTATATCACAGCACATAGTCTGTGTTATAATAAACATTTAAGGGTTGATTTTGTGCCCACATTCAGTGCCAATGCAAAAGGCAATGCAGATGCAAACTCTTGCGAAAATCATTTCCCGATTTTCCATGCCCTTCATAATGAAGTTCCTGCCTACAAAGGGCGAGACCCTTATTTTAATACATTTTAATGTCCTATAATATAATTAGTGAGTCCCCACTCCCCCTCCACATGATATCCCTTCACTGAACATTATACAACAGGTTTGGCATGAATCAGGGATCCCCAGGGGTAGAGGGTAAGGATAGCACCTGGGGGGGGGGGGGGGGGGGGAGAGAAGGACATGCCTGGGCAGTATTCTGGCACTGCACCCTTGCACAGGTCAGCACTGCCAACCCGGCAGTGCCAGGGGACAGTGCCAGAGGACGATCCTCTGGGGAATCTCATTAGGTGGGGGGGAGGGGGGGGGCGGTGTCAGGAATTCCTGTTCTATTTCTTGAAGGAGAGGAGGACCTTGTTGCTTGTGCTGTGGTGTTGTGTGTGTGTGTTGGGGGGGGTTGCTTGTACTGTCTTGAAAGGTGGGGGGAACCCCTGTCACTTCTGCTGTGGTGGTGTGGTGAGTGGGGATGGTGGTTGTAGAGGAGACCCCCTCCCCCGCTCATTGCTTGTGCTGTGCTGGTGGGGTGGTGGGGATGGGTGGGAAGAGTCCCTTTGTTTGTGTTACGCCCATTGGGTGGGCTTCACTTTCAGTGCTGATTGGTGTCCGCATCTCTGGTGTGCAGGTCTTGCTGGCTCTATCAGGCTCGTCCCATCAGACTGACAGTACAAACCACACCCACTGATTTTTTTGTTTCAAAGTGGCTGGAGATCTGGTCTACAAATTTGGCTGTGCAGTGGGAGAGCTACCTGTCGGCTTTCAATCAGAGCCTGACACCCTGGAAAAAGTATGGTAACATTACGCCCTAAATGTTTAACCGCATTAGACTCAGCACCTCTTCATGAAACCTGCTGTATATACAACATGGTGCAGTTCTTGGAAAATCATAGAACCTCAGAGAAGCTGGAGCAGAAATGCCAAAGACAGAAAATTAAAAGAGAAGCTTCCTGACCTGCCAGAAATCACCTGAGGGGAAGACATCGGGAGACCGTGTGAGAGAAACTCCACAGCAGAAATGGAAGCAGAAGTCTGGAATTTAAAAAAACATAAATTAGCTGTCGACTCAATATGATTATGGATGTCCTAACCCAAGATCTCAGACTGCAGAGTCAAAAGACCCAGCAGGGGTGAGCTAAAAAATAAAGATGTTGGTCAGAATGAGCTTGTAAAAAGTTTTCAGTCTTTTAAAAGTCAACATTGCCTTGTATCCGAAGGCATCGCGGCCAGCCAAAGTTCCGAGTCAGCACCATAACACACTGAGACTGAGCTTGTTGCAAAAGCAAAAAATAAATCCACATTTTAAAAACTTCAACCAAAGCCATGAAATGACACCAAGACACCTGAAAATCCAGGAAGATTGCAAAGAAGGCCCAGAATAGTCAATTAAATAAATCGGTGCGCAAAACGAAAGACAAAGAGATGAGGACCATCATCCCAGCGAGAGCCCACTAAAAACATGACAAGCACGGGGGGACTCTTCTGATGCATCTTTAAAAAATCAGCACATCAATTAAAGCTGTACTCACAAAAGCAATTTAAGCAACCTTGACTTGACCAGACTAATTTAGATCAAAGGCCCAGGCCAAGAACAAAATTGGGGACTTTAGCAGCAGCGGTTCCTTCATTATTTGACAGCTTCAGGCTGGGACAAAAAGGCAGAGGCAGAACAAGTGCTTTATTCAGTAGGCCCGATAGCTGATGCTTTTACTGCAAGGCAAGAAATAAGCTAATACCCAGATAAATTTGATGAAGTTTAAAATAATTTGATACATATTTTAATCTAAGAAGCAACAAGATTTTAGCGAGAGTAATGTTCAACAAACATGTCCAGCAGCAATGAGAACTTGTTGACTCTTTTATTAATGAACTGTGCAGATTGGTTGAAGGCTGTTCAGCATGAGAAGTGGAATTTGTTGTCAGAATGGCTGAAGCTGCCCTTTCAGACATGCTTCAGGCTAAGGAACATTTGACCCAGACAATACTATCAAATAGTCAGGCAATCTGAAATCCGACTACAACACTGATCCATTTTACATGACAAAATCAAGCAATGGTACAGAGCAACCCCAACTATCCAGCTAGTAAAGTGACACAGGGACTCAAGCTATTGAATATATAATGTACAAAAGCTCCCTGGTCATCAAGCATTCCATGTCGGCTGCTGAAACAATGAGAGCTACCCACTGCCCTTCTCTCCAACCCCACTGCCCACTCTCCTGCAATCTTCACTCTGCAATCTCCACCCCTTGATTCCCATCCTGTCCTCACTCACCTTTGGCCCCGGGTCTCTCATTGTCCCTAAGCATCTGGATGGGACGTTGCCAGCAGTTGCCACTGTTCCGGGTGACGCTAACGAACAATGAAGAGATGGTGGTCCCTAATTGGTTGACAACTCTCAGCAGGCAGGACTTCCATGACAGAGCCCTGAATCCCAGGGAAGGTGGCCATTTAAGTGACAGAAGGGCACTTAATATTATCGTGCCTCCCCCATGGAACTGACAAGAGTGCCCCGTCGTTTCTCTCACCTGTGGGCAACAATCTTGGTTGTCCAATTAAATCTTGTCAAACAAAACTGAAAGAGGCAGAGTAGGGAGACATAAAAAATACTCATGGAAGTTAGGGCGCGATTCTCCGCAAATGCGGCGAGTCGTAAAGGCTGCCGTGAAACTGGCCGTGTTTCACGGCAGCCTGCGCGCCCCCTCCCGGGACCCGATTCTCCCCCCCGGGCGGGGCTAGCAGCGGGGCTCCGTGAAGCACGGCATCGCGGCCTGAGCGACTGTCGCTAAGTCCGCGCGCCAAGCGTCACGACGGCTGACGCGCACGATGACGTCAGCTGCGTATGCGCGGGTTGGACGGTTCCAACCCGCGCATGCGCAGATGACGTCATCACGCAGATGCGTCAAACCCGCACATGCGCGGGCCGTCAAGCCCCTCAGCCGCCCCGCGGACTGATCCTGTGGGGCGGCAGAATAACAAATAGTGCGCAGGTATCGGACCCGCTGCCCACCGATCGCAGGCCCATGCCACCCTTGGCACGGCCGTGCCAATCGGTGCCATGGTTGTCCGGGACGGCACTTTGCGGCCGTTTTCACGAATGCTGAAAGCAGGTGTGATCGCGGCCGTGAAAACGGCCGTAAACTCCGCAGTATTCAGCCCATCGGCCTGCGGAGAATCGCTGTTCGCCGTAAAAAACGGCGAGCAGCGATTCGTGTCGGGGGGCGGCCGGAGGGGGGGAGAATAGCGGGAGGCCATGAAAATTGTCGGGAAGGCCCTCCCGCTATTCTCTGACCCGTCGTGGGCAGCGGAGAATCGCACCCCTAGTCTTTGGACAGACATGTATATTAGGTACAGAGTTGAACAGATAAGAATGTCCAATGAAAGTTGCTGTGACAATATATCCTGCTTTCTTCTCATGTCCTAAGATACATCACTTGTCTTTTTCACCTCGGTAGGATGAAGCATTAGCTGAGTCAGACTATAATTCAATTCCAGATCTTCAGCATCATTCTGCCATTCTGCTGATTGAGCTATTTTGCTGCTCAATACCTTACATTAGGTGAAATCAGCTATTTACTATTGGACATGGTGAAACTGAAGAATACTTATATCCTAAAATGATGTTATTCATTTTGTTACAATTAGAGGAGAATCCAATTGGAATGAAAATGCTATCTGTTATATTCATTGAACAAGTATATCCAGGGACAACTTAAAGGAGATGACTTGGATCTTTAGTTTATCAATACAAGGAGATTGGAGGTATCAACGAAGCAGTGTGAAACAAGCCACTGTCAAAAAAGGGCTTGCATCAACATGCATTGAGCTGAATTTGAAGTGCCTCCATTGTTAGATAAGATTAAGTCCAAAGATGTGCAGGTTAGGTGGATTGGCCACTCTTTTAAGGTCAACCCAAGATACAAAAGGATTCAAACTTAGCGATAAAGCAAAAAAAGGACGTGCCTGATAGGGGCACTGCCTGAACATAACAAAGATCATTAGGAACTTAAAAACGTCAAATAGGATTTAGAGGGGTCAGTAAAGCACTCCAACCCCTGCGGTGCCCACTGGACATGGTAGGCCTTAATGGTGCTCATGGACACTGCATGCTCCCTTTCCAGGGACACCCGGCCACAAATTTTGCTGCGGAAGATGGGCAGACAGTCTGGTCGGACAACCCCTTGGCCGCCAGCTGCCTGGACCTATAAATGGCACGCTTTGCCAGGCACAGGAGCAGGTTCACAAGGTGTTCCTCCACCTACCCCGTCCCTTTCCACACTGGATGCACGTAAATCAGGAATATGCAAATAATACTTCAACTAAACTAACAAGGGAGTGCAGCCCATAACACATAACATAGATGCGGCCCACGGACTCCACTAGGCCGCAAAAATGGCAGGCTTCTTGGGAATCCGTGAACCAGTGCGATCAGTGGTTGTACAGCATTGCCCTCCACCCCAAGTCCCCAAAATTGATGGGGAGGATCCTGTACAGGAAACCCCTTCGCACAGAGCAAAAGGACACAGAGGGCATTTCAATGAGGCGGCTAAGATTGCGGGGCACCAGCCCCCGAGGGAGGTATTGGGGCCGATGTGGAATTTCATCTGAGCAGGTGTTCGCTAAGACAGGAGACTACGGCACAACTGCGTATCCTTCAGACGTGACTGCCATCGGGTCCGAGCATGACCGTTTTGAGCTTTCAGATGGCTTCAGCCATGAGCTAGACCTCCACCGTCGTGTTTTGTGCTAACCCGTGGGGTGTCATCCAGCACACTCTTCCACCACCCAGCACGTCCTCGATCCTGGTCACCCGAGCAGCCATAACCCACTCCTCCACCAGCCACTCAAAATGGTATTGGTGGAGGTGCGGGTTCCTGAGCAGTGGCCCCCTGACAACAACCACCATTCCTGATGGAGGGGAGCTGGGGTGCGAGGTGACCACGTTCCAGACTTTGAGAAGGTCCTGGAAAAAGACAGAGGGTAACTTGTGGTGCACTTGACAAAGGAAGATTCAGACATGGAGATAACTTCAACATGTTTATTTAACTATTTACAATTCTCCTACTTGGGTTCGCCACGACTGTTAATCCTTCTATAGCTACTCAGACTGACTAACCAGTCTGCTACAATCCACATGGTGGGAGTGATATTGAATCAACCCTGTGTCTCTACTCACTGACTGTCTCCACTGGAAAGAGGCAGATCATATGTGTGGTGTCCTTTATATATGGGTAGGTGTAATGCCTTCCTGTGGTCGTGTCACTTCTGTGTGTATCGTGAGTGCCCATTGGTCGTGTCCTATCTCACTGATCTATTGGTTGAGTGTCTGTGTGTCATGTCTCTGGTGCTCCCCCTCGTGTCTAACTAGTCCACATGTATTTACATTAAACCCTTGTGTATTTACAGTGATGCATATCACCACATCCCCCCTTTTTTTTACATGTTACATATTTTCTGTACACTTAAAGAAAATTGAACAAAAAAATCAGGTGGATAAGTTATAGTGTGTACAAGTCATGAGAACAGTGATTAAACAATAAGTCCAAATCATATGTGTGAGTCCAAAACCATCAATCATCAGGGTCAAATGTCTCTCTTGGTGGGTTGAGGAGTTTGATGGTGGCATGTCCTTGTGAACGCCATCGGTGTCCCTGTGTATCAGGAACCAAGAAGTGGTCAAATCACTTTGCTGTTTGCTTTGGAGTGATTTTTTTTTCGATGTTTGTGATGTTGATGTTGGATGGTATCTTGTAGCTGATGAGTCGATGACGTTGAAGAGGTACCATCAACAGTATCATTCGTTGTCATGTATGTGCCATATGTTGAAGTTGGATAATACTGTACATACTAGTTTTGGCCAAATGCTGTGTAGGAAAGGTAATCCTGATGAGAACTGTTGAAGCTTGTCGAATTGGAAACAGAATTGCTGCTCGCATAAATACCTGGTGATGGTGTGAAACTAGAACCTTGCATCTGATAGGAACATGCCATCTGGCCAGGCTGGGGTGCAGCAAATCCTGGGCTGTAACTAAGGCATCCAGTCTGCAGTGCAGATTGTGCTTGTGGTAGTCCTTCAGTCTTGATTCCATAAGTGGGAAATCCATAGTGCTGGCCTGTTTGAGAATATGCTGCATAGACTGCTGGCTGCTGCATTCCTGAATACTGTGTTTGTCCAGCATAAGCTGTCATTGACTGCACTGCTGGTGGAAAGAATGTGTGGGTATGGCTGGAAGGATATAGCTGTGGTGAGTATTGGTGTATTCCTCTTGGACTGTTGCCACTCCTTGTTATTACTGACCCAGTATAATTGTCAAGTGATCCATCTCCTGTCGTTGTGGCATCTGCTGTCACCCTGAGTGTGCCGTCACTGAATTCGCTGCACTCCCTGTCTGGAGTAAAGTCCGGCTTACGTGATCAGAGTTGGCGTTTGGTTGCTCTCCACCTGAAGTCTGGTCTGTTTCACCTGAGTCAGTTGTGGTTTGTCAGTGCTCCCCGTCCGGAGTCTTAGCAGGTTCACTGGAGTCAGCTGAGATTTCTTGAAGCTGCATGTCTGGAGTCGGAACATGCAGGAATGCATTTACTTGTGGAGAGCTCGAGTGAATGAGGTTGGAAGTAACGTGGTGTCACCGGAGTCACCAGTGGTCTCACAGTGATCATCGAGTGCCTCTGTACACACTAGCTGAGGTCTGTCACATTGCACATCTTGCATGGGAAGTGGGATGCTGTCGTCACTCGTCTCACATACGTGGATGGAGCCTCAGTAGCTTCTTGTTGTTCACTTGGATTGGGTATACTGTCAGAGTCTACTCCTTGTGGCTCATACAATGTGGGTGGACCATCATAGTCGCTTCGTTGTTCATTTGGGCTTGGACTGTCATAGTCGCTTTGTTCTTCACTGGAGCATGATAGACCGTCAGGGTCGTCCTGCTGTGCACTGGAGTGTGGTAGACTGTCATAGTCTTCTTGCTGTTTAACTGAGCATGGCAGACTAGCCATCTGCTAGTTGGTCAGAGGAGGTTGCTAGACCCTAATGGTCTTGTTCCTGCAAGGACTGCGCTTTGGGGTCTGGCATTGCTTCTATCGTGGAGGCTGTACACGAGCTCGCTGTGGAGGCTTGTGACACTGGAGTCACTTCTTGTTCATGCAAGGACTGCGGTGTGGAGTGTTGCGTGTCTTCTATTGTGGAGTCGGGAACCCTTAGCGGTGCGTGGACCACTCTCTGTGTGGCAGCAGGCCGCTCTCTGTGGGCTTGTACCACTCTCAGGCCGCAGCATAATCCTGCACTCACGAGTCGGGTGTCATATATGCTGGGCTGAAGATCCTCAAATCAGAAGAACGAATCCGCGTCTGCGTTGGATTCAGTACGGGGGTCGCCATTTCTAATAAAAAAAACCTTTGCCCAAGTCGTAGTCTTCCAGGACCATATCAGCACTGTTTGTTTCAGAGCTGGCATTGGGCTCGCGATGTCCAGAGAAAAAATAAGGGTCGGTGTCGTAGTATTCAAGGACTGAATCATCGGTTTCGGCGTAGCTAACTGCTTGTTGCAGAGTTTTGCGGAGGTTACTTTCAGTTTCTGGTTGAGTTTCAGACATTGTGCTGTCATTCGAGGTGAAAGAAGCTCTTTTCTTTACTCAGAGAGTAGTAGGGGTGTGGAACGCCCTGCCTGCAATAGTAGTAGACTCGCCAACTTTAAGGGTATTTAAGTGGTCACTGGATAGACATATGGATGAAAATGGAATAGTGTAGGTCAGATAGGCTTCAGATGGTTTCACAGGTCGGCGCAACATCGAGGGCCGAAGGGCCCGTACTGCGCTGTAGTGTTCTATGTTCTATGTTCTAAGCTTGCCTTACAGCTTTAAGAGATTTTTTTTTGTGATTTGGGACATTCCCCTTTAAATGGGCGTGGTCCGGGGACTCTGACGTCATGACGCATGTGACGTCAGACGTAGGATGTGTTTGCACATGCACATATCGCTGTTCCTGTGCTGGCGGCTGTTTTCACAATTGCACATGCGTGAGATGTCGCGCATGCGCAAACGCACCTTCCCGTTCTGTGCGCTTCTCGCGCAACTGCGCATGTGCAGTACCTTTACAAAGATGGCCGCCATTCAAAATTGTTCTCTGCTCCGGGATCTCAGCCTCGTGGTGAGTACTGGTGCTTCTCTTACCGTTTTCTGTGGGTTGGAGTGTGTTTTTCTCACAGTATTTACCGAATTTGTCCAGGACTGCCTGGAAGTTGCTCCTGTTTTGACTTTTGGAGAACTTGAAGTTTTATAAGGTTTCTTCTGCTCTGGCACCGATGATGCTGAGCAGAAGCTCTGTCTTTTCAGCATCAGCCACGTCTTGTAGGTCGGCTGCTACCAGGAAGATTTTAAACCTTTGCCGGAATGCCCACCAGTTTTCGCGGAGATCGCCGTGGCACTGGAGCCGCTGCGGAACCGGGATCTTAACATCTCACCTGGGTATTGTTGCTGGCTGTCACTGTACACTGAGTTTTAGCTATATGGATTGAAACATTTAGCTGCTGGTACCATGTCTTGTTATGCTCGAAGCGTAGCATAAGCAGCTTCCTTGTGGTATACTTGACAAGGAAAGGTTCAGACATGGAGATAACTTCAACATGTTTATTTAACTATTTACAATTCTCCTACTCGGGTTCACCACGACTGTTAATCCTTCTATAGCTACTCAGACTGACTAACCAGTCTGCTACAATCCACGTGGTGGGAGTAATATTGAATCAACCCTGTGTCTCTACTCACTGACTGTCTCCACTGGAAAGAGGCAGATCATGTGTGTGGTGTCCTTTATATATGGGTTGGTGTAATGCCCTCCTGTTGTCGTGTCACCTCTGTGTGTATCGTGAATGCCCATTGGTCGTGTTCTATCTAACTGATCTACTGGTTGAGTGTCTGTGTGTCATGCCTCTGGTGCTCCCTCGAGTGTCTAGCTAGTCTACATGTATTTACATTAACCCCTTGTGTATTTACAGTGATGCATATCACCACACCATCCATTGACTCGATCTACACCTCCCACTGTCTGGGGAAAGTGGGCAGCATAATCAAAGACCCCTCAAACCCGGCTTACTCACTCTTCCAACTTCTCCCATCGGGCACGTGGTACAAAAGTCTGAGAACATGCATGAACAGATTCAAAAACAGCTTCTTTGCCGCTGTTACCTCACTCCTCGGGTATGTTCTATGTTCTAACGGCCCTTTTAGGACTGACCTCATTAACACTACACTCCTGTATGCTTCACCCGATACCGGTGTCTACGTATTTACATTCTGTAATTGTGTTGCCCTGTTATATATTTTCTTTTTATTTTCTTTTATTTTCATGTACTAAACGATCAGTTTGACCTTCTCACAGAAAAATACTTTTCACTTTACCTTGGTACACGTGGCAATAAACAAATCCAATCCAACAACCACCTCCCAATGAGCCTGAAGTCAGGGAGCTGCCACAATCCTCTGGCATCATGAAAATGGATGTATGCAGGGTACAAAATTGCACCGAGTAGAATGGGCCCATGGAGGCTCCGCTCACACCCGGCCCGAGGCATATTTGCTCTGTGGGGGGGGGGGGGGGGGGGTACGATTCTCTTTTTACGTTTTCTTGTGGGCGGGGTGTGATGTTAAGGGTCCAGGGTCAGGGTGTCACACTCTCCACAACGGGGGGTGTCATGATGTTTTCCTCCCCCCGTGGAACTCCGTTGAGAGGTTGGGGGGGACATTTGATAGTATGATGCTCTCAGCAGTGGCCTCATAAGGGCACACCACCACGCGGGGTGCCCACTATGAGACCCTGTTCAAGGGCAAAGTGGCCCACCCGCTTGGCCCTTAGAAAAATCCCAATCCTGCCACACATGCAAGATCCCGCCACAACGGTGTTAAGGGAAATTTACATTAGAGGTTATTCATTTATTCATTAAGAATCTCTCTATTTTATCATGTTTAATTATTAGCTTATGTCTGCAATAGTGTGGACTGCTGGGTCATTCTATACTAGCTTACTCGCCACAGCAATCTAATTCTGCAATGACCTGATAAGTATACGGTTACTGGCGAGTCATTCTCTAACTGACCTACTGACATCTGCAATGATCCGATTAATTGCTGAGTCATTCTGTTTCTGACAAACTGACTGTTAACTATTGAGACACCTGTTATCCTTGTAATTGTGGACAAGGAGTTGTGGACATTAGATAACGGATGGTCTCAGAGGAATGTGATTGGAAGCTAATTGTTGCTAAGGGGGGCCTAATTGGTTGTGTATGTAACCCCCAAGCTAATGAGGAACTAACTAAGTGTGTACATGTATAAAAGAGGCTAACTGCTATTGTATAATTGAAAAGGTGACCACGAGCACTGCGGACTGCCTGGCTTTCTCCCAAAAGCTTTTGCCAATAAATTGACTTGACTCATCTCTTTGGTGTGAATAAGTTATTTACCACATCAATGCTAAGGGGCTGATGATCCCGGCCGTTGCACAAACGCATGCCTCTATGGTCACGGTGGGGTGAGTACAGAACTTGACCCCCAGCTTCCAGTTTAGAAACCAGAATGGAGGCAGGACTCCAAGAGCAGTGGATGGTGAGAAAGCCATCACTTCCTCTTGTGTGACTTTTGACTGCCCCGCCACCGCCGTAGATGGAGTGGCCATTCGTGCAAGTTCCACACCCACTCTAAAGTGGGTTTTGTCGAGTCAATCATAAGTAGACAGGTGGTGTGGGGGGGCAAAGAGTGAGGTGGTATAACATACTCTACCCCGAAAGATAAATGAAATGAAATGAAAATCGCTTATTGTCACAAGTAGGCTTCAATGAAGTTACTGTGAAAAGCCCCTAGTCGCCACATTCCGGCGCCTGTTCGGGGAGGCTGGTACGGGAATTGAACCGTGCTGCTGGCCTGCCTTGGTCTGCTTGCAAAGCCAGCGATTTAGCCGTGTGCTAAACCAGCCTCTGGTTTAATAAGTAGAGGAGCAAGGAAAGGAAGGGGAGAGAAAGAGAGCAAGGGACACAGTCGGACTTGGAGGATAGCGGCACAAGAGGGTGTGGCACCGTGAATGGGCTGGTGCCTGTGATGGGAGACTCCTGTACAGCTGGTGGGCGGGAGGATCGGGGAGCGGCAGGGGCCCAGTAAATACACAGTCCATATTCCCACTCTAGGACGACCCACACCGATGGAAAGCCAGGTGCTTGTGCGTGAGGTGTTCAGCCCGGAAGGGGACCAGCAAATACACAGTCCGTCCTCCCACCGTGGGACGACCACACCTGTCAAAAGAAGCCGCTGGTGTGTGAGTTCTTCAGTCCGGGAGTGGCTCAGCAAACACACTGTCTACCAGATCCCCTCCCTGGGACAAACACACCTGATGGAATTAGAAAAAGGCTTCGTCCTAGCTAAAGGCAGTTGTTGATGGGTGGGCAGACTGGGCCGAGTTGGGCACTCAGCCTGGGAGAGGCCCAGCAATTAAGTAATCCAGAAGGCTCCACTCCTACCCTGAATTTGAAAGTTGCACTCTCTCTTTCTCTCCTTTCTCATTGCTTCCCGTCTCCCTTCTTTCTCCAGTCAGGCAGTCAGGTCGGCAGCAAACAAGAACTGGAACAGGCAGAAAACAGATGAGCAGCAGCAACAGAGAGAGAGAGCAGCAGCAGCCACTCTCTAAAACAGCAACAACTCCACAACTCCAAGTCTGCACTGTGAGTGGCTGCTTTGGACTGGCCATGCAAAATTGCCCCCAGTCTCCAAATATTGGGTAGGTTTACATGGATATGGTGGGGAATTGGGCCTGTTGTGTTATGTTTCTTCATGTAGCATAAGCTGCTTCCTTGAAGTACACTCTGACAAAGGAAGGTTCAGACTTGGAGATAGGTTTAACACATTTATTGAACAGTTAACAATTCTCCTACTTGAGTTCAACTCTTCTTGCCATAGTAACTCAGTCTAACTAACCAGTCTGCTCTAATCCATGCAGTGCGTGTGATGCTTCCTGATCTGCCCCTGAGTCTCTGAGTATCACCTATGGAAAAGAGAAAGAGCATGTGTGCCCTGTCCTTTTACATGGGTAGCCCCCTTGTGGTAGTGTCATCTCTGGGTGTGTCTTGACTGCCCATTGGTCATGTCCTATCTTACTGACCAATTGGTTGAATGTCTGTGTGTCATGATGTCTCTGGTGCTCCCTCTAATGTTTATTTAGTCTTAGTGTATTCACATTAACCCCTTGTGTATTTACAGTGATGCATATTACCACATCCCCCCTTTTTTTGTGTTACACATTTTCTGTACAGTGTTAAAGAAAATTGAACAAAATAGGTAGATAAGTGATGACATGAACAAATCATGATGACAGTGATGATTGTACAATACCAAATAATATGTATGAGTCCAAAGTTCATGGGCGGAATTCTCCGACCCCACGGCGGTGCGGAGAATAGCAGGACGTGCCGTTTTTTCCCACGACGCCGGTCCGACACGCTAGAAGGAGAAGGGGGAGAAGGGGAAGAGGGGGAGGATGAGAAGGGGGGAGGGAGGGAGAGAGAGGGAGAGGGAGTGGGGGGACAGGGGGGTGGGGGGAGAAGGAGAAGGGGGGAGGGAATGAGAGGGGAAGAGATAGAGTGGGGGAGGGAGAGAGCGAGAGGGAGTGGGGGGAAGGGGGGAGGGGGAGAAGGAGAAGGAAGGAGAAGGGGGAGGGAGGGAGGGAGAGGGAGAGAGAGTGGGGCCGCTCGCGCCTTTTTACGACGCGGAGCGGCGTCATTGTGGCGTCATGCGGGAGTCACAGCCTTTTCGCGTCATTTGACGCGTGACACCCGCGGCCCTGCTCCTAGCCCATGTCCGGGGCGTGAATAGCTCGGGGGTGGGGCCGTATCGGGCCGTCGTGTAGCTCGGCCGATTTCACGACGGCCATCCCGATTTTTATCCGGAGCGGAGAATACCGCCCCATGTATTAATATGGTCAAGTGGCTTTCTTGTTTTGTTGGTGAAGTGGTGATGTAAATGGTGGCATGTCTTTTAAACGCTGTCGGTGTCACTGTGCTGAAGGAACCAAGATGTGGTCAAATCACTTCGATGTCTGATTTGGACTCTTTATTTTTCTATGCTTGTGGAGTCGATCTATGCGCTCTCAACGGAGTCGTGCCCTGCACGGACTGTAACAGAATGCAGTTAGACTGTAAAGCAGATACCAAACTTAGACGTTGGTTCAATACGATTTATTCAACTTCTGTAACATTGCACACAGCTGGCTGTGGGTTGACACTCTAGTACTCTAACTGTACTAACTCTAAATATGATGTGGAGATGCCGGCGTTGGACTGGGGTGAGCACAGTAAGAAGTCTTACCTGGTGTTGGTGTTGTTAACCTGGTGTTGTAAGACTTCTTACTGAACTCTAAATAGACCAGGCTAACTTTGATCCACGTGTAGAAGGTGCTGACTGATATATACACCCTGACTGTCACTACAGTTATCACCAGTGGAAAGAGAAAGAGCATGTGCGCCCTGTCCTTTTATATGGGTAGCCCCCTTGTGGTAGTGTCACCTCTGGGTGTGTCTTGACTGCCCATTGGTTGTGTACTGTCTTACTGACCTATTAGTTGAATGTCTGTGTGTCATGATGTCTCTGGTGCTCCCTCTAGTGTTAATTAGTCTTAGTGTATTCACATTAACCCCTTGTGTACCTATAATGATGCATATCACCACAGGGCCTAGGTAGAGTGCTTTTCAAAGGTTTGGTGCAGACTCGATGGGCTGAATGGCTTCCTTCTGTACATTAGGGAGTCTATGAATGTATCAGATGAGTTATTGATTCAGAAGAAGCAGCCTGGGACTACATGATGTGTTGGGTAAGCTGGGTCTGCGAGAACTGCGTTTACTGCAGTAATGAGAGAGACAGGCTTCCAACACTTGAAGAACTGCAACTTGATTATATTGAACTCTTAACTATCATACATACTTTAACTGTGGGTTGACACTATGCTGACTTGACTGGAGACCTGAGGCTAACCTGACCAGACTATCTTACTACCACATGGTGTGTGTTCCAGTTGCTGCTCACGGGCTCTGACTGTCTCAGAGGCTGAATCCCAAGAGAGGGAAAACTAGTGCCCTCTGGCTTTATAGTGGTCGTGTCCTGTCTGGTGATTGGCTGCTGTGTTCTGTGTGTTAACTGGTCATCCTGTGTGTCCATCGCTGCCTGTCTGTGCACCATCATATACCTGTGCGTATATTATGACACTACCAACATGAACTGCAGCGTGTCTCACCTAAAACGCAATGAACTTCAACAAGAGAAAATGTAGAAAAAAGACTGCACATTAAAGATATTTTATTCCATGTTGAAATAGTTAAAGATAAAGTTGAATAAAGTCTTCTCTTTTTAGAAGATTTGAGGCCCAATATGCCAATTGTTGGAGATCAACAATCAAAAAAGTGAGTGGAATGCTGAAGTATAAAGCTGTAGCAGAGAAACTCATGCTGAGACTTTACAGTTCTCTGGTCAGGGAACATCGTGAGTACTTTGTTGCGTGCTGGTCACCAAAACACAAGAGAAACTGTCAAGTCTAGAGGAGGTGGAGAGACCAGCTATGGGTTCTGATTGTTCATTTCATTATACCATAAAGATAACTGGAGTAGTCCAAATGGTCGTAGCTGAGAGGTTGCTCCAGAGTTGTGTGAGAGACAGCAAGCATTATAAAAAAATGTAGACCCAAAACATTACTTCAGAATGAAAGAGGAAAACATAGATGCAAATCAAATAAGCAAATTCAGGATTGATGTTCGGAAGCTTTTTTCACACAGCAAGTGTTAAATACATGGGTTGATCATCTGATAGAGCAGTGCAGGTGAAAACTGGAATCGTTCAAATGTCACAATGGTGGATGTGCGGGAGAGACCTTTAACACCTTCTGGGTGGGCAAGCTAAGATGCATTTCAATACTTATATTTAACAAGCCACCTGAGCAGAGCTTTGGAAGGCATGTGTCATGAAAAAAGTGTCTAAACGTCAAGCTTACTTTTAATTAGTTCAGTTTTTATGCTGAGTATGTCTGAAAAGCAAATTTTCTAACCTTTAAAATGTAAAATCAAAGTGTTCTGCTTTTACTGATGGCTATGTTTCAAAGCTGTTACTTTTATTTCCAGCCTAAACCCAGGTATCAAAATAGTATGCCAAAGCTGAATTGATTTTAATGTCTGACTTTACCACATAATTGTGTAAGAAGCATATTTTTGTTGTAGGTACAAGTGACAATATCACAGAGGAGACTGGTGTTACTATTTGTATTGATGTTGGTTTGTTATTTACTCTCAGAAATTATAGCTTTCTTTCTTCCTGTTGATTCTTATTGCTAATTGCATAGATTATTGCCATTTGCGGAAACTATTAACCTTTATTTCTTTGAAGTATTGACTTGAGCACAGAGCTAAATCGCTGGCTTTTAAAGCAGACCAAGGCAGGCCAGCAGCACGGTTCAATTCCCGTACCAGCCTCCCCGAACAGGCGCCGGAATGTGGTGACTCAGGGCTTTTCACAGTAACTTCATTTGAAGCCTACTTGTGACAATATGCGATTTTCATTTTCATTTTATTTCATTAACGCTGGTCGGAGAGACAAGTTAAATTAATTGCAATAAACAATCCTTGAGTACCGAAGTATGTACTTGTTTAATAAAGTTCTTAAAATGAATGGCATTTTTGTCAGAATGAAATGCTGTAGAATGCAGATGTGCAGACTGTTGTGCTGTTGATAAACACCTGAACATTACCAACTTACCTTCTGCAGAACCGACTACAATTAAGATAGACTTTTGGCTTCACTCACCAAGGTTTGAAGCTGTAATGTGAAAGGGCCAGAACCCTTGTGGTTCATTGTCAGATTAATTGTTTTATTTCCAGGTCTAAAGCTTTGAAAGATTGACCACTGCTGCAATAAATGAAAATTAATCTACTCTTCAACTGGAAGCATGTAGCTAATGCTCATAATTGATCGTAAGTTCTAAGTACAGTAGCTATAACATTAAGTTAATGAATTTTGAGTGGAACCTAATAATTGAAATCTCTCACGAAGGCAGGAGGCTGCAATAAGGTGAGGCAAAGAAGGGTTTTGCAGTTTGCCAAGACAACCTTTGCCATTCATATCAGTTTAGACATGAGTACGTGAGAATAAGGAGAGAAAGAACAATGTATTAGAAAGATTGGGCCATCTCGCAAAATTAGAAATTCATTTTTATTACTTTACCTGAGAAATAAGTTCAAGACTTGAAGTTGGTGCTGATATTGGATTTTTCTGCCTGTGATGAGCTGCTGCACTGTCGTGATCATATATCCTGCTTGAAATTGATTTCTGCCTAGACATAACACTTCAGTGCTGCAGGGCAGCTAAGTGATTTATCTGTGAACTTATAAACGTGACTTTTAGCCAAGGAAGGCTTCATAGAATTTTATAACAGAGAAGGAGGATACTCAGCCTATTTTGTTTGTGTCAGCTCTCCGAAAAATATAACCATTTAACTTCATTCAGTTGCCCTTCCCCTATGCCTTTTAATTTTTCTTCTTCAAATATTTATCCACTCTTCTTGTAAAAGCAGGAATGAATCCTATTTTCACCTTTATTTCTGAAAGGGAATTCCATGTTCAGACTTGTGTTTGCATCAGGAAACTCTTCTAATTGAAGGTAATTTGGGTCTTCTGATCACCAGTTCACCAACCAGTGGAAATATCTTTTCTTTCTCACTGAGAGATTTCGGGAAATGAGAGGGTTCTCCAATTAGCTGCCATAATGTGGGTGAAAGATAGGCGGAAACCCAAATACATGCTTAAAGGAATTCCATCAAAGTTACAGTGGCATCAAGAAAGAATCCATGAATTTTCACCTTATCAACATTTCACATTATTTAACCTCCATGACAAAAGGATATTTAAAATTTTTTTTAAATTGTGGTGAATATTCGTATCAGCTTTGGAGTGGAGCAACTCATAATGGACACTGTTAGTTTCATATTTTCTGCACCTTTAGTTTGACATTTATTTGCATTGTATCTTGCTGGATATATGAACTGACAATGATGTGGTCATGCTCAATGCTTTTTTAAAATATTTATTCACAGGATCTTGGTGTTGTTGGCAAGGTCAACATTTATCATCTATTGCTAACTGCTGATGATAAATTGGTGGTAGTGCACCATTGTGTGGTGAAGGTAACTGGGCTTTATAATTATGAGTTTTATAAGATTATTATGATTTGGACAGTGTCTTTGAAATTAAGGTAAAATGAAGTCGGTGAGGGGGCGGCATGTGGCCTTTTGTGAAGTCTGCCTCATAGTATACTTATGCGGTTTGTTTTTTAGAGATTAAATGTAGGTTTGGATTGCATTACTGGGAAGGTGCAAGGTATTTATGCTTGCAGAAAGTGACAGCAGCTTATGGGTTCACAATGGTTAGACTCTGAAGAGCCTAAAGTTCCAGAAAGGTGTTGGAGGTATTGGGTTGGAAATAGCTGTGATGTAAATTGTCCATTTACTTCTAAGATGAAAGAGAATATGGGTTAGGTTTCAGCATTTCTACCTGAATGCAAGGTTAATGTGTTTCACACTGATATGGTGAAGAGGGCAGAGATAGTCACTTTTGAGGTCAGGTTACAGGCTGCCAGAAGAAACATCAGAGCAGGCTTTATTACTGCTTTTGAACTGATGAAATTAGGAACTCTCTGAAAACTGAGGAAAGTGCCTGGAGATAATCATTTAAAGATACTACTTGGCAAAATGGAGATACAGGTACCTGGCTTCAAATGTGAACTGTTTTCTGTGAGGACTGTAATTCGGTGAAAAATGTGAAGGTGATAAATATAAAAGGGGAATTTGTAGGTTACAGTACAATTTGACAACCAAAGAAAAGTGTTTACTATCAGTCCTTTTTGTAATTTGTTTCAGTAAAAGTTTTAAAATGTTAAATATTGTTGCCTGATTCTTTTAACTATGAATTGGATGTTCAGATCTCTTGTTAAAAGTTATAGATCACAGAGGTCATAACACTGGTTGAGAAGATAAAATGTTGGCAAACCAATGAGATTTAAGGAATGGTAAAGAAATAGAGGAACAGCAGAGAGGAAGAGCAGCACGTTGGCACAATAGTTTGCACTGCTCCCTTCCAGTTCCAGGGACCCATGTTCAATTGCAGCCTTGGGTCACTGTCTGTGTGGAGTTTGCACTTTATCCCTGTATCAGCCCGGGTTTCCTCCAGGTGCTCCAGTCTCCTCCCAAAGTCCAAAAATGTGCAGGTCAGGTGGATTGGCCGTGTTAAATTGTGTTCAAACATGTGCATGTTAGGTGGGGTTATGAGGTTACAGGCATGTGGGGATGGGAGTGGGCTGAGATAAGATGCTCTTTTAAAGGGTCGATGGGCCAATTGACCTCTTTCTGCACTGTAGGAATTCGATGGCCGGAATTCTGCAATCCCGCAACAGGCCGGAGAATCGGCGGGGGGCAGGAGAGTCGCGCCACGCTGATCCGAATCTGGGGCGCTGATTCTTTGGTGCTGTTTCTCCGGCGCCCGCGAGATGGCCGCCACGCTGGTCGGGGGCCGAGTACCCGCCGAGTTCGGCCGAGACCCACCGACGTATGTTACGTATGGTCCTACCTGGCAAAACCTCGGAGTTCTGGCTGCGGGGTCTTCCTGGTGGGGGGGGGGGGGGGGGGGGGGCGGGAAGTTCTGTCTCTGGGGGGGGAGGGGGAGGGCTCCACGGTGGCCTGGCCCACGGCTCACCGATCCGTGGGCGGGTTATTTCTGTGGGGGGTCTACATTCCTCCGCGCTGGGCCCCTGTAGGGCTCTGCCATATTACCCGAGGGCCGGCATGGAAACGGGAACCCACGCGGATGCATGGACTTGTGCCGGCCGTGGTGTGCATGCGCGGACCTGCGGCGGCCGTGGCGCATCGGCTTCCGAGTGCCGGAGCAGCGGACATCACTCCGGCACCGTACTATCCCCCTAGGAAGGGATGCATACCTGGGCCTGGAGGCCCGTTGACGCTGGAGTGGCTTGCGCCACTTTTGATGCAGGCGTCAGAACTTGGCCGCGTGTTCGGAGAATCCCGGCCCATGATTCTATGAAAGGTGAATTATTGTGGATAAATTAGAATCAATTTAATTTCAAAAAAGCAATAAAGAGAGGGAAACAAAGATTGGATTAAGAGAGAGTGAAAGGAGGCAGAAAAGAAAAACATTTACGGCGAGATTCTCTTGTCCCCCATGTTTCTAGGCAGCGCGCCTATTGCTGGCGGTCGGATTCTACCTTCCCACCGCCTGTCAACGGGATTTCCCATTGCAGCCAGCCCACAGCACCAGGAAAAGAGAATCTCAATTACCAGAGAATTCCAGCCTTATGTTCAACATTTTAAAGATCTCTAACAATTGAGTATATGTAGCATTGAGATAGACCTATTTAGATTGTTCCCTTCCTTGCTGGAGAGGTTGATTGGCAAAGTATTAACAAATACCACATTGTTAAAAAAGTACTTAGGTCGTTAAATTCTACCTTTATGCAGTGAGTTTAATGAACACTTCATGTGCAAATGCAGAACGTTATTTAAAGAGTGAGGCTGGGAATGGGATTTCATTTGTGTGAATCAAACAATGAGTGGCATATATCAACGAGCAAGTTCTGGAGACTCAAACTCAGAATATCTCTCTTAATTCCAGAATTTACTGGCTGATTTACACATTATTAAGAATGTCCATCATTAACAAGCCTGTACTTTGCGAACAAACTCCTCATCATTCTTGCGTTATTCATTCCATTTGTGCGTGAATGACAGTTCCTCATTAAATTTGAGTGGGTAGTTATTCCAAAGCAACGATGCCCCAGTAACTATTTTCAGGGATGTTTAAATTGCCATAGATTTAAGTTGAGCTTGTTAAAGTTAAGTGGTAAATAAATGTACTCACTTTCTGTCAATTACATTTGCTTAATAATTTAAGTTTAAAGCAAGCGCTCGTACTGTTATGCTCTAACATTTACCAGGGGTTATTCATGAAGGCCCGCCTTCACAACTTTGCCCCTCACTTGAGGTGTGGTAACCCTGAGGTGAAATTACCACCAGTCAGCTCTCCCCCTCAAAGAAGAAAGCAGCTGATGGTCATCTGGAACTATAACGACTTTACCTTGCCTTAACCAAAGACTGGAAAACCCTCCAATTGGGAGGTAGTGGCATTCCAATAGTTCACTGTCTACCATCCAATTTGTACTTTTTGACACAGCATCCATTTTCTTTTCCCATCTGAAGGGCAACTAAAACTCATTAATTTGCTGATCTGGTTGAGTTACACCAAGCATTTGTGTACTTTGTTCCTTTCAGCTAAAAGCATCCACTTTTCAAGAATCATCAGAGAACACATAAATGATCCAGGTTCCAATTTTCTGCAATATAACTTAAGTGGTATGGTAATGTAGTTGTATGTTATTGAGCTTGCTTTTCAAAGAATATGTTTAACTTCACTGAGGCAGTTTAGCAATTTAAATTTTGATTTTTATTGAAAGTAGATAGAACATAGAACATAGAACAGTACAGCACAGAACAGGCCCTTCGGCCCTCGATGTTGTGCCGAGCAATGATCACCCTACTTAAACCCACGTAACCCGTATACCCGTAACCCAACAATCCCCCCATTAACCTAACACTACGGGCAATTTAGCATGGCCAATCCACCTAACCCGCACATCTTTGGACTGTGGGAGGAAACCGGAGCACCCGGAGGAAACCCACGCACACACAGGGAGGACGTGCAGACTCCACACAGACAGTGACCCAGCCGGGAATCGAACCTGGGACCCTGGAGCTGTGAAGCATTGATGCTAACCACCATGCTACCGTGAGGCCCGAAATGGATTGAAATTTTTTATGAAAAGTCTTTAACCTTCACTGAAACTATTGAATTGTTATAAAAGTTCCATTTGATTCATTAATGTCCTGTTGGGAAGTGTAATAATTCCAGGAGGCTAAAAGGCAAAGCAGGACTGCGATTCTCTATTCGGGATTCTAGGTGCTCCTGCCAGTGGAGAATGGGGACTGGTCTCTGCTGGCATTGGGAGTGAGGTCAAGGTGTGGGTCTCTCTCATTAACTATGCAAATATATGCATGGTAGAGAGATCACTGGAATCCTGAGATTGGGCTGTCACCTTTAGCAGGCCGCCCAATCCCGATGCATGGCGGAAGACCCCCCCCCCCCCAACACACACACATAACACTAATGCTGACCTGTGATGGTGAGATCCAGATTGTGACGTCTCGTGAACCTCGTGAGGGGCCTCTCATGAGATTCAACTGCCTCGTCCCAACGCCATCTCGGGCATGATGGGGCCACTGAATCACATACCCTAAGCCTTCACTGTCGGGAAAATTATCCTCAGGTTCTCCATCGGCTGAGTTGCTGTGCTGAAGCTGGCGGCGACAGGTGTTGGGGATGCAGTTTCCACTGAAGTGGGTTGCCTACTCCTCAGGTAATCCAGCTGCTTAATCATAGCCTGTGTTACGATCGTGAAGGTATCATCCTGCGAGGGGAAGGGTGAAAATCCAGCTGTTGTGGTGCACATAGGCACAAACATATAGGTAAAAAACGGGATGAGGTCCTACAAGCTGAATTCAGGGAGTTAGGAGTTAAACTAAAAAGTAGGACCTCAAAGGTAGTAATCTCAGGATTGCTATCAGTGCCACGAGCTAGTCAGAGTAGGAATGTCATGATAGATGTCAGAATATGTGGCTCGAGAGATGGTGCAAGAGGGAGGGATTCAAATTCCTGGGGCATTGGAACCGGTTCTGGGGGAGGTGGGACCAGTACAAACCGGACGGTCTGCACCTGGGCAGGACTGGAACCGATGTCCTGGGGGGATGTTTGCTAGAGCTGTTGGGGAGGGTTTAAACTAATGTGGCAGGGGGATGGGAACCAATGCAGGAAGTCGGAAGGTAGTAAAACAGACAGAAACAAAAGGCAGTAAGGGGGAAAGTGTAAGGCAGAGAAGCCATAGTCAAAAATCTAAAAGGGCGACAGTACAAGGTACAGTGACTGAGGGGAGCTCAGTGAATAGGCCCAGTAATACTAAAAGGAATAAAACGGGAAGTAAAAACATAAATAGTAAGCGACGCGGCAGGTTGTTACATGAAGATATGGGTTCAACAACAAGGAAAATTAGGAGAAAAGTTAAGAGGAAATATAACTTAGGAGAGGTTACTGATCGAGGTGTTAAGATTCAAAACAGAGGTATAAAAGTCAACATAAGTGTACTTTACCTGATTGCTCATAGTATTCGGAATAAGGTAAATGAGTTGATGGCGCAAATCATTGTGAATGACTATGATTTAGTGCCCATTATTGAAACATGGTTAAAGGAAGGTCAAGACTGGGAGTTAAATATCCGAGGGTATCAAACTATTCGGAAGGACAGAGTGGATAGTAAGGGAGGTGGTGTAGCTCTGTTATTTAAGGATGACATCCAGGCAATAGTAAGGGATGACATCGGTGCTATGGAGGATAAGGTTGAATCCATTTGGGTGGAAATCAGGAATAGTAAGGCAAAAAAGTCACTGATAGGAGTAGTCTATAGGCCACCAAATAGTAACATTATGGTGGGGCAGGCAATAAACAAAGAAATAACTGATGCATGTAGAAATGGTACAGCAGTTATCATGGGGGATTTTAATCTACATGTCGATTGGTTTAACCAGGTCGGTCAAAGCAGCCTTGAGGAGGAGTTTTTGGAATGTATCCATGATAGTTTCCTGGAACAGTATGTAATGGAACCTACGAGGGAACAAGCGGTCATAAATCTGGTCCTGTGTAATGAGACAGGATTGATTAATGATCTCATAGTTAGGGATCCTCTCGGAAGGAGCAATCACAATATGGTGGAATTTAAATTACAGATGGAGGGTGAGAAGGTAAAATCAAACACTAGTGTTTTGTGCTTAAACATAGGAGATTACAATGGAATGAGAGACGAGCTAGCTAAGGTAGACTGGGAGCAAAGACTTTATGGTGAAACAGTTGAGGAACAGTGGAGAACCTTCCAAGCAATTTTTCACAGTGCTCAGCAAAGGTTTATACCAACAAAAAGGAAGGACGGTAGAAAAAGGGAAAATCGACCGTGGATATCTAAGGAAATAAGGGAGAGTATCAAATTGAAGGAAAAAGCATACAAAGTGGCAAAGATTAGTGGGAGACTAGAGGATTTGGAAATCTTTAGGGGGCAACAGAAAGCTTCTAAAAAAAGCTATAAAGAAGAGTAAGATAATGAGAGTAAACTTGCTCAGAATATAAAAACAGAGAGTAAAAGTTTCTGCAAATATATAAAACAAAAAAGAGTGGCCAAGGTAAGTATTGGTCCTTTAGAGGATGAGAAGGGAGATTTAATAATGGGAGATGAGGAAATGGCTGAGGAACTGAACAGGTTTTTTGGGTCGGTCTTCACAGTGGAAGACACAAATAACATGCCAGTGACTGATAGAAATGAGGCTGTGACAGGTGAGGACCTTGAGAGGATTGTTATCACTAAGGAGGTAGTGATGGGCAAGCTAATAGGGCTAAAGGTAGACAAGTCTCCTGGCCCTGATGGAATGCATCCCAGAGTGCTAAAAGAGATAGCTCGGGAAATTGCAAATGCACTAGAGATAATTTACCAAAATTCACTAGACTCTGGGGTGGTCCTGGCATATTGAAAATTTGCAAAAGTGACACCACTGTTTAAAAAAGTAGGGAGGCAGAAAGCGGGTAATTGTAGGCCAGTGAGCTTAACTTCCGTAGTCGGGAAGATGCTGTAATCTATCATCAAGGAAGAAATAGCGAGGCATATGGATGGAAATTGTCCCATTGGGCAGACGCAGCATGGGTTCATAAATGGCAGGTCGTGCCTAACGAATTTAGTGGATTTTTTGATGACATTACCAGTGCAGTAGATAACGGGGAGCCAATGAATGTGGTATATCTGGATTTCCAGAAAGCCTTTGACAAGTTGCCACACAAAAGTTTGCTTCAACAGATAAAGATGCATGGCATTAAGGGTAAAGTAGTAGCATGGATAGAGGATTGGTTAATTAATAGAAAACAAAGAGTGGGGATTAATGGGTGTTTCTCCGGTTGGCAATCCGTAGCTAGTGGTGTCCCTCAGGGATCAGTGTTGGGCCCATAATTGTTCACAATTTACATACAACATCGTGGGTCGAAGGGCCTGTTCTGTGCTGTATTTTTCTATGTTCTATGATTTGGAGTTGGGGACCAAGGGCAATGTGTCCAAGTTTGCAGATGACACTAAGACGAGTGGTAAAGCAAAAAGTGCAGAGAATACCAGAAGTCTGCAGAGGGATTTGGATAGGTTAAGTGAATGGGCTAGGGTCTGGCAGATGGAATACAATGTTGACAAATATGTGGTTATCCATTTTGGTAGGAATAACAGTAAAAGGGATTATTATTTAAATGATAAAATATTTTAAAACGCTGCTGTGCAGAGAGACCTGCGTGTGCGAGTGCATGAGTCGCAAAAATTTGGTTTACAAGTGCAACAGGTGATTAAGAAGGCAAATGGAATTTTGTCCTTCATTGCTAGAAGGATGGAGTTTAAGACGAGGGAGGTTATGCTGCAATTGTATAAGGTGTTAGTGAGACCACACCTGGAGTATTGTGTTCAGTTTTGGTCTCCTTACCTGAGAAAGAACGTACTGGCACTGGAGGGTGTGCTGAGGAGATTCACTATGTTAATCCCAGAGTTGAAGGGGTTGGATTACGAGGAGAGGTTGAGTAGAATGGGACTGTACTCATTGGAATTTAGAAGGATGAGGGGGGATCTTAGAGAAACATATAAAATTATGAATGGAATAAATAGGATAGATGCGGGCAGGTTGTTTCCACTGGCGGGTGAAAGCAGAATCAGGGGGCATAGCCTCAAAATAAGGGGAAGTAGATTTAGGACTGAGTTTAGGAGGAACTTCTTAACACAAAGGGTTGTGAACCTATGGAATTCCTGGCCCAGTGAAGCAGTAGAGGCTCCTTCATTAAATATTTTTAAGATAAAGATAGATCGTTTTTTGAAGAATAAAGGGATTAAGGGTTATGGTGTTCGGGCCGGAAAGTGGAGCTGTGTCCACAAAAGATCAGCCATGATCTCATTGAATGGCAGAGCAGACTTGAGAGGCCAGATGGCCTGTTCCTGCTCCCAGTTCTTATGTTCTGTAAAAGAAACATAAAGTTCTCAATCCAGTTTAAGAATCAGCAGGGCATAGAGTAATTCTTGCTTTATAATAGAATCTTTATTATTGTCACAAGTAGGCTTACATTAACACTTCAATGAAGTTACTGTGAAAATCGCCTCGTCGCCACATTCCAGATCCTGTTCGGGTACACAAAGGGAGAATTCACCTAACACCACATGTTTTGGGACTTGTGGGAGGAAATCGGAGCACCCGGAGGAAACCCACGCAGACATGGGGAGAACGTGCAGACTCCGCATAGACAGTGAGCCAAGCGGGAATCAATCCTGGGATCCTGGCTAAAACAGATCTGGCACCAGTTGGAACCCCTGCAGACTCTGGTTGAATGTCTTCAAATAGCTGCTTCAAAAAGGTTGTTTCAGCTTCTTCCTTGTCTTCAGACAAGACTGTTTTGTTTTAAAATATTATTACTCTTTTTGAACTATCTGACTGGGAAAGAAAACTGCCTTTACTTGTGGACTTTGCGGTAACCAGATCACACTTCACTTCCAAAAGCCTATCTGTAACACTCTGTCTCCACAGGTTTCTCCAAAACTACCTCTCTCTGCAGCTTCTCAAAATGTCTTTCTGCATTCCTTGGATCCATCCAGCAATGAACTCATCTCCCCAAGCTAAAAAAAAATACTCTCTAAGGCTGAAAAGCACTTTAACTCCCCAGCGACTTCCCCAGGCAAACCACTAGGCATTAGCCCAGACTGAGAAACATTGATCTTGGTTAATTTCACCTGCTTTTCTTTTTTTTTTCTAAAATTTAGAGTAGCCAATTCACTTTTTCCAATTAAGGGCAATTTAGAGTGGCCAATCCACCTATCCTGCACATCTTTGGGTTGTGGGGGCGAAACCCATGCAAACACGAGGAGAATGTGCAAACTCCACACGGACAGTGACCCAGGGCCGGGATTCGAACCTGGGACCTCGGCGCCGTGAGGCTGCAGTGCTAACCCACTGCACCACCATGCTGCCCTTCACCTGCTTTTCTGAGAAGCAAATCAAAATCATTTTTAAAACCCTGACCATTTCAAACAAACACATTCTTACCCCAGGCTTTTAGCCCTTAAATCATCCCTATATTTGGAAGCTAATAGTCCTTAAATGTTCAAATCATCACAATCCCACACACTAGCCTATCATGTAGCATCTCGGTTATGGACGGGTCAAAATCACAATACTCTGCCAACCTCTGCAATCTAGCAAGAAATTCCATAACCGATTCCCGTGGGGTTCTCCCAACTGTGTTAACATGGTAGTGTTTAAGACTATGGATGGCTTTGGATTGTAATGGTTTCTGAACAGGTCCATGAGCATGTTGAATGTTTTGGTATCGGGGCCTCTGGATAGATTAAACTTTTGAAAATGCTAAACTTCGGTGCCCCACATGCTGTTAGGAGGATTGTCTTTTGTTTCCCATTTCCTTCAATGCCGCTTGTGTGAAAAAAAGCGCAGTTGCTTGGTATACTGGCCCCAGTCCTTTACGTGCGCATCATGTGGATCAAGCCATCCAAAAAAAGACATTTCCAGGTTTGTTTGTTTTTTCTTATTGGAGTTTGTCTTCTGAAGTTTTAAAAAGGCTGTTCAGAATACCATACTCGATCCTCATCATGCCAATTCCAGGAGGCGCAGGCGAAAAGGCAAAGCAAGTTTATTCTTCAACACAAACACAACCGCAGCTCTTTAAACTTGTGTCCCAGTCCGAGAGTATTGGGAACTGCTGGCCCAGGTCTGGGGGTTGATATTTAAGGCCCTGCTGGTGGGCCCCTATTGGGCAGGCCTCCACTCGCTCAAAACGGGAACTCATATTCTACGAAGCCCATGGGGAGATCAGCAGCGATTTTTCCCATGTCTGCGTGAGGATTATAACAAGAAGGAAACATGCCACCTTTCCGGTCTGGCCAATATGTAATTCCAGTCCTAACCAAATTGGTTATAGCTGAACTTCCCTCTGAAATGAATTTTTTTCAATTTTATCCTCTATCAATGATTCAAGAAGGAAGCCCACTATAATGTTCTCAGGGAAATAAATGCAAACCATTTTGGTGCCACACATATGCCTTCTTCCTCCTTTACCATAGCGTCATGTGAGAGAAACTGTTGGATTTCTTTGTCATTAAGATCAACTCTATCTGTACAACTGCCTCTGCTGCCTCCCGACTCTTGTTCCTAGACCACCGTTCTTCCTCAACTCCTACTCTAATGCTCTACATAGCCATTTCTTTGCAGCTTCTCTTCCAATATCCTTTCTTAGCTTATTTCATCCAAGAGGACAAATTGTTGCTGCTTTAATCTCTCAAGCCCCTGAAACGACCTTCAATTCCTCTCTCAAGGCCCAACTCACTATAAAGAGGTACCTGGGACCCCACATCCCCCCCACACCCATGGCAGCACACCCTGGCCGAAACATCTCTGCGCAAAAAATGCCAGCCGTGCACCCTGCCAATTCCCGTGCCACCTGAGTGCCAGGGTGCCCAGGTGGCACCATCAGACCCTGCATACCGGCAGCAGAACGGCACAGTGGTTAGCACTGCTGCTTCACAGCTTCAGGGTCCGGGGCTCAATTCCAGCCTCGGGTGACTGTCTGTGTGGAGTTTGTACTTTCTCCCCATGTAAGCGTGATTTTTCTCCGGGTGCTCCGGTTTCTTCCCACAGTTCAAATATGTGCAGGTTAGGTGGATTGGCCATGCTAAATTGCCCCTTCGTGTCCAAAAAGTTAGGTTGGGTTACGGGGATAGGATGGAGGTGTGGGCTTAAGTAGGGCTTAAGTAAGGTGCTCTTTCCAAGAGCCGGTGTGGACTCAATAGGCTGAAAGGCCTCCTTCTGCACTGTAAATTGATTGATACAGCTATGATACCACCCATCCCAGAGGGCATGCACCTGAGGGCCTTCAATCCCTTTGGGCCCCCATGAGTGCTGTTCCATCTGGACCAAAGGGGCACCAGCACTGAACGGCACTCGCCGAGATCTCCAAGCCAAGGGAGTTAGATCCCATACCTTTGTTCGATCTCGGAATGCATATTAGAGTGTGACGGGCTGTTTCACTCTAATATGCAGATTTACCAGAAAATGATCCTGCCCACAATGTGCGGGTTTCACATCGCGACCTCTCGGAAGATTGTGGTCGATCGCGCGAGGTGTGCGAGCCAGGTAGATCCCGGAAGTGAGATTTCCCGGCAGCAACCACTCGCACTGCGCCACACCACACTGCCTTTCCGGTGCAATGCGACCGGTAGATCCCACCCATTGCATTCAATTGTGATTTTCTGGACAGGGTAAATGAAGTAGAAAACCAACAGTTCCAGATTTAATCCCAAATTACCTGCCCCAAACTCTTCTGCGCCCCAGTACTTTAGGGCCACTTGTACTTTTATATCAATGGGAGGAGAAATATGTTAAAATATCATTGGCCCAAAAAATGTTGTGGAAGCCAATGGACATACATAGAAAATAGAAGCGGGAGGAGGCCATTCGGCCCTTCAGGCCTGCTCTGCCATTCATTATGATCATGGCTGAACGTCAAGTTCAATAAACTGATTCTGCCTTCCCCTCCATGTCCCTTGATCCCTTTAGCCCCAAGAACTCCTTCTCGAAATTACCCAACGCTTTGGCCTCAATTACTTTCTGTGCAGTGAATTCCACAGATTCACCACTCTCTGGGTGAAGAAATATCTCCTTATCTGAGTACTAAAAGATTTACCCCGTATCCTCAAACTATTACCCCGAGTTCTGGACTCCCCCACCATCAGGAACATTCTTTCTTTCTATGAGATCCCATCTCACATTTCTAAACACCAATTAATATAATCTTAACCGACTTAGTCTCTCTCCATCTGGCAGTCCCGCCATCTGAGGAATCAGTCTGGTAAACCTTTGTTGCACTCCCTCCAAAGCAAGAACATCCTTCCTCAGATAAGGACACAAAAATGCACACATTACTCCATGTGTGGCCTCACCAATGCCCCATACAATTGCAGCAAAACATCCTGATTCGTTTACTCAAATCCTGTTGCTATGAAGGCCAACATACCATTTGCCTTCTTTACTGCCTGCTGTACCTGCACGTGTACTTTCAGCGACTGATGCACGAAGACACCAAGGTCTCACTGAGTATTCACCGCTCTCAACTTACACCCATTGAAATAATAATCTGATGTTATAACCCTCACAGAAGTAACAGCAGAAGAACTATCAGATTCCCCTTGACCTCCACAGAGTACAAACTGCTCCGGTAACGGGGGCGAGGCTTCCTCTTAACAAGGGAAAACTTCACTAGTCTAAAAACTCCAACTTGGATGCAGGTCAGGAAGAGAGACCCTTTGGGGACTGGAGATTCTTGTAATTATAAATAAACCGTACTTTTGTTTTCTCCCTGCTTAGTTCATACCTGCTACTTAGGAGGATTCCACACTGGCGACGAGAATGGGATTAGCCAGGCCATCTTTAGTCCCGCGTCTACGATTTTGTGGGCCGTTCCAAGGAGTGATCTTCCTCGTTGTGGACGTCGACTCAAAGTTGATAAAATGTAGGTACTGACAGTTTGGGCTACCATTGAATGCTGCGACAATTGTTTAGGAGACACAGGATACCTGAGTGTTGGTGTCGGACAATGAAATGGCTTTCGCGAGTGCGGCGCTCGGGGCGTCCATGAATGCAAACAACATATGATATGTGCGTACTGCCCCGTACCATTCACCATCAAATGGTTTAGAGGAACGAGAGGTCCAGACATTCAAGCTCGGAATGGAAAAACAGCCGTTGCGTTCCTGGGAGACTCGACTGGCGCGGTTCCTCTTTTGCTACCGAACGATGCCACATGCCACAGCGGGTGTTGTTCCCGCTAAATTACTGATGGGTAGCTGTCTTCGCACCTGCTTGAGTTTGGTTGTCCCCAACATTGGCCAGGGCCAGGGCAGAACTGAGGCTGATGCAGGCTGGCGTACGTCCTTGCGCATATTCACTTTGGGAAACTTGGTGCATGTCCAGACCTTTGTAAAAGCACCATGTGGATCACGGGTGTCATGTTAGCCAACATGGGACCAGTCTCTTATCAGGTATGGGCACAAGGGTGTGGGTCTAATGAACATGTGGATCACCGTGTGTGCAACTCTGACGCGAAAGACCCGGTTCCACTTGCCACCTCCACCGCAGATGCCTACATTTGCCCAGGTTGCGGCACCCGTGGGAAAGTCGGATTCAGACGTCGAGATGCTGCACAACGTCCCGCCAAGCTCCGATTCCGAAAACGATCGGGAAATATTCCCACCGCTTGAGCCCGTCATGTCAGCACCTGAGGCTGCCTCCATTCCACCAACCCCACCCAGATGTTCTGCATGAAAACACCGCTCCCCAGTTTGGTTAACTCCTCCGGACACCATGGGGTTGGCTCCCAAAGGCCGTTCCCAGGCTAAGAATACTAGAGGTTTCTTGGACCTACCAAAGGACATGGACATTTCTCCGGATTGGAGTGTGGGGAGGTGGGAGGGGAAGAGTGGTATAACCCTTGCAAAGGTCACAGAATAAGAAGTATCAGATTCTGAATGTCCTCCACAGAGTACAAACTTTCCCGGTGACAGGATGGGGCTTCCCCTTAACAAGGGACAAGATCATTGGGGAGTCACTTCGGGGAGTGGGGATTCTTATGGAGTGTAAATAAACCTTTCTACCTGCTTGGTCCGTGTGTGCTACTTTGGCGGATTCTACATCTATCTTCCTATTTTTGCTACCGAAGCGGATAACCTCACATTTTTCCACATTATACTGCATTTGCCATGCATGGGCCCACTCACTCAGGCTGTCCAAATCCCACTGAAGTATCTCTGCATCCTCCCCACAGTTCACCCTCCCACCCAACTTTGTATCATCTGTGGTTTCCTCGTCCAAATCATTAATATATATATTGTGAACAGTTGTGGTCCTGGCACAGATCCCTGAGGTACCCAGGAGACACTGCCTGGCAATCGGAAAGAGACACATTTATTCCAACGTTTTTGCTTTCTGCCTGCTAACCATCTTCTATCCATCTCAAGGCACTATCTGCGATCCCATGCGCTTTAACTTTACATAATAATCTGCCATGTGAGACCTTGTCAAAAGCCTTCTGAAAGTCTAAATAATCCACATCCATTCAGTTCCCCCTAGTCAACTCTACCAGTTACATCTTCAAATAATTCTAGTAGATTAGTCAGGTATGAATTTCCTTTTGTAAATCCATGCTGACTTTGTCTGAATATACCACTGTTTTTCAAATGCCGTGCTGTGAAATCGTTGACAATGGACTCGAGCAACTTGCCTACTATTGACGTCAGGCTCACTGGTCTATAGTTCCGTTTTCTCTCAACGTTCCTTTTTGAATAGCAGGGTTATATTAGCCATCCTCAGATATGCAGGAAACATTCCTGAGTCCAAAGAATTTTGGAAAATGACAACCAATGGATGTATCGGGGACCATGGTAGCACAGTGGTTAGCACAGTTGCTTCACAACTCGAGGGTCCCGGGTTCGAATCCTGGCTTGGGTCACTGTGTGTGCGGAGTCTGCACTTACTCCTCGTGTCTGCGTGGGTTTCCTCAGGGTGCTCCAGTTTCCTCCCACATTCCTAAGATGTGCTGGTTAGGTGGATTGGCCATGATAAATTGCCCTTAGTGTCCAGAAAAAGGTGGGGTTACTGGGTTACAGGGATAGGGTGGCGGCGTGGGCCCAGGTAGGGTGCTCTTTTCAATAGCCGGTGCAGACTCGATGGGCCGAATGGCCTCCTTCTGCACTGCATGTTCTGTTTCTTGGGTTACTGCTTCACTGCAATGCTGACTGTAGGATATTCTTCCCACACTGCCTCACTGCAATGCTGACTGCAAGATATTCTTCACAGACTACTTCATTGCGATGCTGACTGCAGGACGTTCTGCACAGACTGCCTCACTGTAATGCTGACTGCAGGATGTTCTGCACAGACTGCTTCACTGCGATGCTGACTGCAGGCTGTTCTTCCCACACTGCCTCACTGTAATGCTGACTGCAGGATGTTCTGCACAGACTGCTTCACTGCGATGCTGACTGCAGGCTGTTCTTCCCACACTGCCTCACTGTAATGCTGACTGCAGGATGTTCTGCACAGACTGCTTCACTGCGATGCTGACTGCAGGCTGTTCTTCCCACACTGCCTCACTGTAATGCTGACTGCAGGATGTTCTTCACAGACTACTTCACTGCGATGCTGACTGCAGGATATTCTTCACAGACTGCTTCACTGTGATGCTGACTGCAGGATGTTCTTCACAGACTGCTTCACTGTGATGCTGACTGCAACAAGTTGCTCTTTCCAGACTGCCTCACTGCAATGCTGACTGCGGAATATTCTTTCCAGACTGCCTCACTGCAATGCTGACTGCGGAATATTCTTTCCAGACTGCCTCACTGCAATGCTGACTGTGGAATATTCTTCCCAGACTGCTTCACTGTGATGCTGATTGTAAGACACTCTTCCCAGACTGCTTCACTGCAATGCTGTCTGCACGATGATCTCTCCAAAAGGCACTCATTATTTGTTAGTCTTGACCTTACTTATTTAATTACAATGATATTTTGTCCTGCATTTAGCTGGATGTGTGGGAAGTAAGCAACAGTGTGTGCAGGACATCTGAGTTAGGAGGGCAAACAACTTCTTAACCAATTAGACACAAAGGATTGTGGAATTAACAGTGCCCAGTCTGGACAATGAAGTGTAAGTTAGTGTGGCTGAATTTAATGTCAAGTCAGGCTCAGAAAGAGAAATACAGAAGGCAAAGCTTAATTATATTAAGAGAGGGGAAAAAAAAAAGAAAAAGTAAAAATATCATTTGGGGCCTCACGGTAGCATGGTGGTTAGCATCAATGCTTCACAGCTCCAGGGTCCCAGGTTCGATTCCTGGCTGGGTCACTGTCTGTGTGGAGTCTGCACGTCCTCCCCGTGTGTGCGTGGGTTTCCTCCGGGTGCTCCGGTTTCCTCCCACAGTCCAAAGATGTGCGGGTTAGGTGGATTGGCCATGCTAAATTGCCCGTAGTGTAAGGTTAATAGGGGGATTGTTGGGTTACGGGTATGTGGGTTTAAGTGGGGTGATCGTTGCTCGGCACAACATCGAGGGCCGAAGGGCCTGTTCTGTGCTGTACTGTTCTATCTATCTATCATTACATCATTCCATGCAAGTGCAGCAACATCAAGCCATGAGAAACAATTTTTGCAAAGTTATCTCTGATAAGGGACACATCGGACAGCAGCATTTTGGATTTTTGGCATGAGCTTTGTCATTATTTTAACAGCATTTTTTGAGTCATTGCATATTTATTTTGAGAAAACAGACGACCAGGATTAGTTCCACAGCCTACTTGTTTTGTGACCAATAATTGTGTATTATAAAATACTAATTACAGGGGAATGGTGGTGGAGTTTGCTGTGTGGAGTTGGAATTTGTGTTGTATTGATAAAACTAGACAACTGAATGAAATAACTGAGGCATAAACTGTTTGCCTATATTTTTATTCCTGATGATTGTCTAGGCTGCCAAAGGATTTAATGTATTATTTGTGAATCATTCATTACCAGGTCACTGATGCAAGAAAATATCTTGAAATATCTGGACTCATATTTGTACTTTATTTTAGACACTCTTGTATTGATGGTGATTATACCTGGTTAATGAATAGTAATGCATTGCTGCTTATTCCTAGTTTAGAAGCAATCGGCAGTTATTGAGAGTTTACATGATAAAATGAGTGGTCAGTCATTACCGATCAGAATTCTTAAAATAATAGATGCGTTGCCAAGATGGAACACTTTACCAATTAGCCTTTTTTTCACTCTATTGATCAGCCATTAACTAAAATGATTGTTCTATTTTGAGCTTGATTTATTTTTTCATCTTACTCACTTCAACTTAGCTTGGGCTATCATTTCACTGGTGCATGTTATGCTGGCAAGCTCAGTGAATCACTGGAATTACAAAATAAAGAGAATCACTAAACCTTCCCAGAAAAGCTCAATGTCTGATTTATTTTGAACTGGGTTAGAATTGTCAAACGATAAAAGATATCAAAAACATATTATTTATTAACCATAATTTAAAACAATCTGACAAAATACAGCATATCATACTGTTATACCATCAATTCACTGTGAGACCGTGAGAACGAGTGAACGTTAGGCTTTAATATCCATGAACTCACCCGCCAGAGTCAGCTGTACAAATGTGTGCCACCCACAGGTGGCCGGACTATCGATGAGGGCAGAGCCAGAGGCGGAGCCCACCGGGGTTCCAGTACAGTACCCGGAAGTAGCCTGTATCATCACTTCCAGGTCATGGGTCACATTATTATACAGACAGTACAGACAGCTCATGCATGAGGTGAAATACATTCACGACACATACAAAAACAACAATGGTAATATCATCAGACATTTTACTGCAAACCCACAGGGATGAACTTGGACATTTCCCAACAGAACCTGTCTAAGCTGCAGCTGATTCAATAATAACCTGATCATGGTTCAACTGTTCATTGCTGGCAATCGCTGAGGATGCATTTTGGTACGAGTCTTGCCCTTTGAGTGTTAACAGGCAAATGGACTGTCAGGCACATTTCCAGATTGCTGCTTATCTGATCTATGCCTTGTTGAGTTATCTGCATGAATACTCTGGTTATCTTTCATCTGACATGCTTGCTGCATTATGGCCAGACTGCTTATCCCTCTGAATGTTCATTTAAGTATTGTCGATCCATACAACTCCTCCACCAGATCAACTAACAGTCTTCATTATTGAATTTAGTTAAACAACATCCTCCAATTTGTCAATGCCACCAATCACAATTTTTGTGAGAACATAGCAATGATCAACCTGGATAAGTTTACCCTAGATTAAAGGTTGGCTACTGCCAATACAAAGACAGGGATCTTAAAAACAATTACCTCAATTCAAATATATTTTGTTTTTATCATGTACATTGCTTTGCTCAACTAGTTCTAATATTTTCCTATATAAGGGTTGGAAAATCACGCTTCTTTATTGAGAACTAGGAACCAAATGTATTGTAGGAATTGGTAATTTAAATTATTTCTTATCTATGTTTGGTTATCTCAAGACCCAATTTTTAATTCAGGTACATTTTAAGGCAGAGGAAGGTGCCAGGGAGATCAATGGCCAAGTAGACCCAGGTCTGAAAGGATTGGTTCACTCAAAGCCTTCTACAACTGTTGAAATGCCAGAGCAGGTGTCATGTATCATCGTGGATTGTCCCAGCAACAGGTCTGCCCAACAACAGGGAGAAATTTTCCTAGTAACAAGAATGTAACAAGGCATGATGGGATGTTATCTGCCAAACAACAATTGTCATGGGTCTGCCCAGCAACAGGTGGAAATCTGATTAGTGACAGCAGTAGTCAGCATTCAAAAGGCATAACGAGATGCAATTTTAAATGTAATGAAGTGCAGGTGTCCAGACAAATGATATGCAGTTACCGGCATCCTCAGGAGCAGAGAGACAGTTTACACTTAACAGCCAGAGAGGCAGTTTACATCTGACAGCCATGAAGAGTAGTTTGCATCCAACAACCTGTAAGGCCAGTTTCCAAACCACCAGCCAGGAGCCTAGGCCAGCATTTAGGTCTTAGAGCTAAGATCATGCAAAAACCTTTGTATAGGCAGTTTAAATATCTTTGCTAGACCAGAAAAAGATATTTCCCAGACTTGACTATCTGCACTTTAATGTGTGGTAACGATAAGGTGGATTTGACTTGTAAGAATAATGAAGGAAAGAGGGTGGGCTGTGAAACTGACAATGCTGCTATTTAGAAGCTGACAGTGCCATGTTAGAAGTGCTCATTTTTTGAAATTATGGAACTTTCATGGAGGCAGCCATGTTTTGGAAACCTATCTCATAAGGGATGTGAGTCTGATGGCTTTGACATATCTACGGGCTTCTGCAGAGGCGTACCTAAATGCCTTTTCAAGTTCTGTTTGTTTATTTTCACGGATTTATGAGCTTTCTAATAACTTCCAAATGCTGGGAAAGAGTTGTGAGGTGGTGTGAGGATACTAAGACAGATAGGGAGATGATACGGTGAAGATGAGGGGAGTTTTACACTGATCTGTAAATTTAATTTTATGTGGATTAGCCACAGGTGTCACTGAAGAACTGGGCCCATTTTTCTGGGAATGGAGACCTTTTGACCTGCCCAAGGTGGCATCAGCCACATCTGTCTCTGCCTTGTACTTGCTGCATTCAGGGTAGGCAGTGCCTGGACCCCCGAAGAATCTTCTTGCTGGCACTGCGAATAGTTCCTCCTACAGGAAAATCTGTCTTCAAGCTTTCAGGGTGTGAGAAACTCTGGAATAAATTAAACCCTCACATCTCTGGCTGAAAAGCTGTGATATGGTCCTCCTGTCTTTGCTGTTTCCGTTGTATGTTTAGCTGATCTCACAAAGAGGTTCTGAGTCTTGTGCGGCTGAACATTAAGTGTTTATTGATAATAGTATCTATGTACATACCAGCAGGGCATAACCCAAGCTATGAACCAACTCCATGCTTCTACACAGGTCTCTGTCGAGTCCACCACTGACCCTAGTTGCAGGTCATGTATCTATATCACACCGTTGGCAGTACTGTTCCCCAGATTAAACATTGCTATGGCAGATACACTTATACCACATCTTCCACCAGTCTTTACCCAATGTATTTAAATTGCAATTGTGCATCTTTCCCTCAAGTCTCTGATTTTATAAATTCAGATGGTCTGAGGATTTGACAATTCTTTCAGACATCATTCTGGTCACATTTGGAGGAATGATCACCTCTGTTGATTCAGACAACCTTTGTCGACTTGGACTTTGGCTGCATTGTGCCAGGTCTGGATCCATGCGAGCCGCTTAGATTGTGGGAGAGGCTGAAATTGGGTGCGCTTTAGAACACCTACTTAAAGATGTGAAACTAGTGCAATGGCTGCTGTGGGGGTCAGAGGAGGTGAGAAGCCATCTTCAAGACTAGGAAATCAGCCCAGGGCACTGGAGCTGTGGCCCAGTGCTTGGTGGGGAGAAGGAGGGCATGGGAGGGGGAGGGGGTGGGGGTGATCCCAAGAGGGGGACTGTCATGAATGATTTCAGCTGGTACAGGAATTGAACCCATGCTGTTGGCCTTGTTCTGCATCATGAACCAGCTGTGCAGAGGGTTGGGAGAGGTCAGTCACCATTGGTGGTGTTCATCCCTGTGCTGGGGGTGAGGCGCTCATCATCTGCAGATTCAACTTCTACACCCCGGATAGTGTATACGCATAACAGTGGCAACTTCAACTGCTGTCTATCCGTCCCACTGAACAACCCAAGGACAGAGCCCTGTCTGTGGTAATATGGTGAAGATCACTTTAACTTAGATTGTGGTGGCCTCTGGCTGCACATCTGAAGGCTATTGGAAAAAGGGAATTGGCATTGTTAGTTACATGAACACTTTACAGCTCCCAAGTGGATTCCTGTGGGTAGACATGTTGCAGGCGAGTGTCACTGCCTTGCACCCCAATCAGACTGTAAGGCCTGGACACTTTGCCTGAACACTGGAGGAGACAACACCACAGAGGCACTTGGTCATCTTTTTATATGCTTTATCTGCTCCTTAGAGTTGAACCTCTATTTGTCAATTGCCCATCTGCTTAGCTTGGGAACCACCATCTTGTCCCATTCTTTCTGGGTCCACTGTGATCTTTGTGGGACTTGAAGGTGTCTTTCCCTGTTATTTGGATGTTCCTCATTAATGGGCTCCCTTTCCAGTCTGGCTTTTAGCATGACACTATGTTATTTTATAGAAGCATCAAATTCCTACAGTGCAGAGGAGGCCATTCGACCCACCGAGTCCAAACCAATCCTTTCAAAGAGCACCCAACCTACACCCACTCCCTCACCCTATACCTGTAATCTCACCTAACCTTTTCGGACACTAAGGGGCAATTTAGCATGGCCAATACAGCTAACATGCACATCTTTGGACAGTGAAAGAAACTAGAGCACCTGAAAGAAACCAGAGCACCCGGATGAAACCCTACAGACATGAGGAGAACGTACAAACTCCCCACACACACACAGTCACAAAAGTCCGAGAGGTGCTGTGAGGCAGCAGTGCTAACCGCTGTGCATGAGCCTCTGTTCCTCACTGGTTTGTGCTCTGGTGAGTTAAAGGTCACTAGGTCCTCTCTTCTGCATAATCTTGCCGCTTTGTGTTTTGGCTGGAGGCTGCACTGTCTGTGCTGTGATGTGTGTGAGACAACAACTATTAAAGCCTGGGATGGAGTTAATTCTTCTGTCATGGCACATATTCCTGTGACAGTGGTAATTATCTGAAGGTTTGGCTGGTCTGGCCAAAGAGGAGCTTCTGCCACCTGCAAAGAAATTGGACAAACCAACTCTGTGAAGAATGAAGACACTTCAGAGCTGAAGTCCCAGTCAAAAGCCGCTTTACTGATGGGCCTCTTGGGATCTTGCAGCTCTATACAGTTGACAACAAAGGCTGTCTTGATGTCTTCTCCTTTTTCCAAAAGGTTAAAGGCAACACAGGCACCCTCATGAAAAGAGAAAAATATTGGTTTCAGATTATGTACATGGCTTCAAATATGTGCTTGTCACCATACCTAAGTGACCTAATGATTATGTTGATGACTGACAGCTGAATTCTTCCAGGCCAGAGAGTGGTGTGTCAGTCATTCTTGGCAGAAGTTTCTCAGCCACAGTTCCTTATCCGAGTGGGCCACAGTCTCCGAATTCCAATTTCAAGTTGGTGATATGCCAGATAACTGAGATGTCCACATTCCAGAAAGGGGGGATTCAGGATCCTTGGCCTTACCCAAGAAACATAATTAGGTATCTTTCTGGTATAGTGCCTCAATCTCATGGTCTTGGGATTGTCCATCCACAAGGGTGTCTTAGCTTTTCATGCCTTTCTGAAGTGTCCCAGGTGGTTGCAGTTGAAGCACCGCACTGCGCTTGCTGAACACTGCTCTCGTCTGTGAGGTCAGTTAGTCCACAGAGCTGACGTGTTTGCTTACCCTCTTGTGGTCTGTTTTGGTATAACCTTCCTTGGCCTGGAGTCTCTCTGCCCCTTTGTTGTTTCACCAGCTGGGCAGCTATGATTACGCTGGTACCATGGCTTGCTTTTGCCATGTACAATTGATCAGTGTTGTTGATGGATTTCTGCCCGTTTGACTATTGGATGGCCTTTTGTAAATCTTCCTGGACTTAAAGGGCATTCCCAGCCATTCTGACAACAGATCTGTCCCTTAGGAGTTCTGATTTAAGCTCACCATAGTCACAGCCTTCAGGAAATCTGTATAATTTGTTTATAAAATAAACAACTTGTTCTCCAAGTAGTTAGACACATTTGCTGAATATTACTGTCTGTTTTTCAACCACCAAAATGGAGAATCATATTGAGAAATTCAGACAATAAAGAAGTGGATTCACTGTTTGTAGGCTGCAAGACAGATGAGACAACATACCGTGATCTGAGTACTTGATGCATGAATAGTCTTCCTTGCCTACAGGGCTACTTACTATTTGCTCCCATTTGTGATATATGAGGAGACATCATTGACACAATTGGTCGACTTTTGCTATGCTAAATTACAAATGTTCTGTTTGGAGAATTTCCCTATACCTCCACAATTGTTGATTTTCTCAGCATTACTGCACCCATGTTGGCTTTCTTTGCTGAAGAGGGTAGTTCTGAGAGCTCCTCCAGCTATTTTTGACTCTGAAAACAACCATTAACAAATCTGGTAACTCTCTTTAAGAATACAGATTGCTTTAAAGAGCCCTTCCACTCTCTTTGTGCACATAGAAAATATGCATATTAAAACAACACAAATTATTCAGTGCCAATAATTCATGTAGGGTTGGCTCCTTGCTTTGAGCATGGAAATGTATTGTAATGCCATATTTGGCCCCAGTTTTGGTACTAACCGCACTACATCTTACGCAATGAAAATTGAAACAAATGTAAAACAATGTTGCCAGTGACCTAATGGTGTAAAACTGTAAGAGACATTAAAATATCAATGGCAGTGATTTTCTCCTCTAACAGTGCATCAACACTATCAATGGAGGGGACGGCATGTAGCGCAGTGGTTAGCACTGGGACTATGGCGCTGAGGACTCAGGTTCGAATCCCGGCTCTGGGTCACTGTTCGTGTGGAGTTTGCACATTCTCCCCGTGTCTGCGTGGGTTTCACCCCCACAACCTAAAGATATGCAGGATTGGCCACGCTAAATTGTCCCTTAATTGGAAAAAAAAAACAATTGGATACTCTAAATTTATTCCAAAAAACACTATCAATGGGGGCAATTGCAGAAAAAGAATCAATATTGTTTTGTTATGCTCTTGACGTAGCATAAGCTGCTTCCTTGATGTGCTCTCTGACCAAGGAAGGTTCAGACTTGGAGATAGCTTTAACACATTTATTAAACTGTTAACGATTCTCCTACTTGGATTCGACTCTCCTGTTAATCCTGTTGTAGCTACTCAGACTGATGAACCAGTCTGTTACAATCCAGGTGGTGGGTGTGATGTATTTCAAATCAACCCTGTGTACATACTGAGTGTCTCCATTGGAAAGAGGAAGATCATGTGTGCTGTGTCCTTTTATATGGGTTGGTGTAAAGCCCTCCTGTGGTAGTGCCACCTCTGTGTGTATCTTGAATGCCCATTGGTCATGTCCTATCTGACTGACCTATTGGTTGAATGTCTGTGTGTCATGTCTCTGGTGCTCCCTCTAGTGTCTAGCTAGGTGTAGTGTATGTACATTAACCCTTTGTGTATTTACAGTGATGCATATTACCACATCCTCCCTTTTATCGTGTTACATATTTTCTGTACAGTGTTAAAGAAAATTGAACAAAATCAGGTAGATAAGTGATGCTATGTTCAAGTTATGATGACAGTGATCATTAAACAATAAGTCCAAATCATATCCATGAGTCCAAAATCCATTAATTATTACGGTCGAGTATCTTTCTTGTTTGGTTGGTGAGGTGGTGATGTTGATGGTGGCATTGCTTTGTAAACGCCATCAGTGTCCCTGTGCGGAAGGAACAAAGAAGTGGTCACTTCACTTTGTTGTCTGATTTGGAGTTTTTTTTTCTTTCAATGCTTGTGGTAGCGATGTATGCAATCTGTGTCATCCTGCCATGATATGTCATTGTACTGAGCTGAGCAGTAACAGTGTCCCTCATTTGTCGAGTTGTATCATGTCGCACCAGTCGTGGTTCCATTGGTGTTGTTTTTGTCGTGCCTGTTTTCAACATTGTTGCCTTTGGTACGCTTCTTGGTATCGTTTTTTATGTTGTTGTTGTTGTGTTTCGTGATTTTGTTGTCGTGTTTGCTGCGCTCAAGGACCAACTCTGTGGATAATACGAGTCCTTCACACAATTGCCCGTGTCAGCGTGCTTTGTGGCATCTGCTATATCCTTGAGCGTGCCATCACTGAGTTCGTGGCGCTCCCCATCTGGAGTCATGTCCGGCTTATGTGAATCAGCTTTGGCTTGTCGATGCTCCCCGTCTGGAATCATTTCAGGTTTACTTGCATCTTCTGAGGTTTCTTGATGCTCCATGTCCGGAATCAAAACGTTTCGGGCTGCATTTTCTTGTTGAAAGGCTTGAGCGAATGAGGTGTGAAGTAATGTGATGTCACCGGAGTCACCAGTAGTCACACTGTGATGTTGAGTGCCTCTGTACACACTAGGTGGGGTCTGTCAAGTTGCACATCTTGTATGGGAAGTTGGATGCCATCGTCACTTGTCGCACATACAGTGGGTAGAGCCTCAGTGTCTTCTTGCCATTCACTTGAGCTGGGTAGACCGTCACAGTCCTCTTCTGGCAGCTCAAACAATCTGGGTGGACTGTCATAGTCGCTTTGTTGTTCACGTGAGTGAGGTAGACTGTCATCGTCTCTTTGGGCGGTACTAACTGCTTGTTGCAGGGTTCTGCGGAGGTTACTTTCAGCTACTGGTCGAATTTCAGGCATTGTGCTGTCGTTCCAGATGAAAGAATCGGGCTTTTTTCGTGTTTTGGGACATTTCCCCTTTAAGTGGGCATGGTCCGGGGCCTCTGACGTCACGAAGCGTGTGACGTAGGTCGTAGGAAACAATTGCGCATGAGCATATCACTGTTCCTTTACTGGGGGCCTTTTTCGCAATTGCGCATGCGCGGCTTCTCGCACATGCGCAAACGGACCTTCCTGTTCTGTGTGCTCTTCGCGCAACTGCGCATGTGTGGTACCTTTTCCAAGATAGCCACCAATCAAAACTGCAGATTTCTTCAATGGAATGCCTACCTTCGCCTCGTGGTGAGTTTTGGCGTGTCTTTTACCTTTTCTTCTTGTGTGTTCCTCGCAGAATTCTTGGAATTTGTCCAGGACTGCCTGGAAGTCGCTCTTGTTTTGCCTCTTTGAGTATTTGAACGTCTGGAAGATTTCATCTGCTCTTGGACCTGCGATGGTAAGTAGAAGCTTTATTTTCTCTGTATCCGCCACACCATCTAAATCAGACGCTACCAGGTAGATCTCGAATCTTTGCCTGAACGAATGCCAGTTTTCACTGAGATTGACTTGGTATCTGAGCTGCTGTGGAACCGGATTCTCAAACATCATCTTGCCTGGGTGGCGTTGCTGTTTGTCACTGTTCGCTGAGTTGTAACTATCTGGATTTAACAGTCACTCCTGGGTGCCATGTTTTGTTCTGCTCTTGACGTAGCATAAACTGCTTCCCTGATGTGCACTCTGACAAAGGAAGGTTCAGACTTAGAGATAGCTTTAACACATTTATTAAACTGTTAACGATTCTCCTACTTGGATTCGACTCTCCTGTTAATCACGTTATAGCTACTCAGACTGACGAACCAGTCTGCTACAATCCAGGTGGTGGGTGTGATGTATTTCAAATCAACCCTGTGTACATACTGAGTGTCTCCACTGGAAAGAGGAAGATTATGTGTGCTGTGTCCTTTTATATGGGTTGCTGTAAAGCCCTCCTGTGGTAGTGTCACTTCTGTGTGTATCTTAAATGCCCATTGGTTGTGTCCTATCTTACTGACCTATTGGTTGAATGTCTGTGTGTCATGTCTCTGGTGCTACCTCTAGTGTCTAGCTAGGTGTAGTGTTTGTACATTAACCTTTTGTGTATTTACAGTGATGCATATCACCACAAATATTTCTTTCAAAATTTCAAAATAGAACATGTTTATGATTTCATTAGAAATATCAAACACAATAGGCCCAAAGATGATGAAGAGTCATCCTGACTGGAAATGTTAGCTCCCCTTTCTCTCCACAGAGACTGTCAGACCTGTTGAGATTGTCCAATATTTTCTGTTTTTTGCCAAAGATTTCTTGGGTTGAAGAAGGTGAAATATCCTGGACGTGGTGGTGGTGGTGTTGGTGGTGGGGGGCGGTGCGGGGGGGCTTATTTTCCAACTGTTCTGGCCATCGGGACCTTCCGGTACCACTGACGATGAACCCTGGTCACTGGGTGGATTTAATGGGAAATTGCATGGACAGAAGCTGGAGCAGAAATTCTCACCGCCAATCAATGGCAGGCTGCCTCCCGTCGCCGGGAAACACGCCACGTGGAAAGCATAAAATCATACCCCTATTTCTGTTCGGGGCGGGGAGCGAGCAGGGATTCGGAATGGAACCTGCTTTCACTTGGATTCTGTCACAATTGTGCTCGTCCTCTGCGCCAACATAGCAGATATACAAATGTTTTGAGACCACGAGGACTATCCATAATTATACTTTATATATTGGTCAGGAGACGACATCTTTCAGGATGATCCTTTCACAACAGATGGAGATCTGCATGGTCGTACAGTGGGCAGCAAGGTAGCACAGTGCTTAGCACTGTTGCTTTGCAGTGCCAGGGTCCCAGGTTTGATTCCTGGCTTGGGTCACTGTCTGTGCGGAATCTGTACGTTCTGCCTGTGTTTGCATGGGTTTCTTCCGAGTGCTCCGGTTTCCTCCCACAAGTTCCAAAGGACATGCTGTTAGGTGAACTGGACATTCTGAATTCTCCCCAGTGTATCCGAACAGGCACCAAAATGTGGCGACTAGGGGCTTTTCACAGTAACTTCATTGCAGTATTAATGTAAGCCTTCATGTGACAATAAAGATGATAAAGATATAACTGTATTTAAAGGAAGAGAAATAATTTGTCCAACTCCGCTGTTGAATATGTTTCAGTGGGTCCTAAGTGTTATTCAAATGCCCTGGCTTTTCCCAAATAGAGAGAGTTTATGGAAATATTCTCTCCAGAATATGGGGCGGGATTCTCCGACTCCCCGCTGGGTCGGAGAATCGCTGGAGGCAGGCGTAAATCCCGCCCCCGCCGTGTCCCGAATTCTCCACAACCAGAGATTCGGCAGGGGCGGGAATCATGCCGCGCCGGTCGGCGCGTCCCCCCCCGGCGATTCTCCGGCCCGCGATGGGCTGAAGTCCCGCCGCTGTCAAGCCTCTACCACCGGCGTGGATCAAACTACCTACCTTACCGGCGGGAGCAGGCGGCGCGGGCGGGCTCCGGGGTCCTGGGGGGGCGCGCGGCAATCTAGCTCCGGAGGGTGCCCCCACGGTGGCCTGGCCCGCGATCGGGGCCCACCGGGCCTGTGCCGTGGGGGCACTCTTTTCCTTCCGCGTTCGCCATGTTCTTCACCATGGTGGAGGCGGAGGTGACCCCCTCCCCTGCGCATGCACGGGGATGAAGTCAGCAGCCGCTGACGCTCCGGTGCATGCGCGGACTTCCGCCGGCCGGCGAAGTCCCTTCGGCCCTGGCTGGCATGGCGCCAAAGGCGTTCCCGCCGGCCGGCGGAGCGCCAGCCACTCCGGCGCAGGCCTAGCCCCTCAATGTGAGGGCTTGGCCCCTAAAGGTGCGGAGCCGGACTGGTTCACGCCATTCCATCACACCGGGACCCCCTACCCCGCCGGGTAAGGGAGAATCCCAGCCATGGTTTCACAAGAACAAAACTTTTATTTGGCAGAGAAACAAGATTTTCTTGAAAGTTAACTGTGAGGTTTGCTGTTTTTTGGTACATAATGAATATGTTAAAAATTTAAGGTATTTTTTTCTGTATTATAATAAAATATTGCACAGTAATTTCTCACTATTGTTTTGAAGTTCAACTCCAATTTTCAGTAGTTATGAGAAAAACTAACACCAAAATAGATTAAAATATATTTTGCTGCATTGACCTTTTCCTCAAACCTATTAACAAACTTTGAACAACAATGCCAGAGCCAAGAATGTATATTTGACATAATTGTAGCTATTTATTTTCTTGTGACAGTTTAAAAAGAATTCAGCGCTCAATGTTTTTATTCTGCTGTTGCTGCCTTTGAGTCACCAAAGCTTCAATGTCATGCCATCATTTGCTTTTATAGTTTCTTCGACAATACAAAGCAATAAGCATTTGAATTTGTCTGAGCTAAACAACCTTGATGAACTATTACTTTAACTTTCAATACTTCCTTTAAAGTTAATTCTCTGTCATCCTTTAAAAGTATGATGAAAACTGTCACAGATTTTATGGGCACCACTTTCACCACTGACTTCTGCACTTCACTTATATCATGATTGATGGTATAAATAGAATTGCAGGTGCCAACAAACTTACAGTCCTCCAGCTCTTTTAAAAAAACTATTACTGCATAAATGAAACTAGCCTTGAAAACAAAATCCATTTGGTCCACAAATATTGATATTTTCAGATGCTCAAATTTTTCTCTTGCTGATCCCGATTCTACAAACAGTTTTAAGTGGCTCATGCAAGTGAAGATGACCTCAAATTTAAGTTGACTGCTTCATCTTGTTTTAAATATAATACGGTGCATGAACAACAGTCCATGTTGCTGTTTATCACAGAAGCAATTTCCTTCAAGCTGTGACCAATTTTCATTAGTGTTCATAATAATGGTTTAACAGTTAAAATAAGCGCATAACAACATGTCCATTGCAATTGTGAAATGAATAACAAATATGCATGCAAAACAAATCAATTAGTTATGATAGCTACATTGAAAAAGGACATTGCTTCCTGTCGGGTGAATTGGAATTCATTCTTTTTGTCTCAGAGCATACTTAAATTGAACAAGATCAGTAATGCATGTTGGATAGACTGTGGAATAATGGATGTTTTTCAGTCACAAAGCTTTATGACAATGCAATAGTGCGAAAGCTTATATTCTCTGAGTTATATTGAGTTATTCCTGAGTAGAATCATAGAATCCTTTAAAATCGTAGATTCCTACAGTAAAGAAGGAGACTATTTGGTCCATCGAGTCTGCACTGACCCCCCCCCCCCCCCTCCCCCCGAAAGACTACTCTACCAAGGCCTAATCCACTGCCCTATCCCCATAGCCTCACCTAACCTTTGGGCACTTAGGGGCAATTTATCATGGCCAATCCATTGAACCCGGCACAGTCTGAACTGTGGGAGGAAACCGAGCACCCGGAGGAAACTCACGCAGACACTGGGAGAATATGCAAACTCCACACAGACAGTCACCTGAGGTTGGAATTGAACCCGGGTCCCTGGCGCTGTGAGAAGCAGTGCTAACCACTGTGCCACCGAAAAGGCATCAGAGCCCAGGTATCACTTATACCTGTTTAGTATATAGTTCTAGTTAATACATATTTACATAAATAGCTTCAGTGAAAGATGAATGAATTTCAAAACCAACTTGTTGAGGAGAAGATAACGGCAGGAATTCTCTGGTGGTTGGGATTCTCTGTTCCCGCTGGTAGTGCAGCCCTGCCCAGGTGGGGTGGCTTCGATGGGAAATCCCATTAACAAGTGGCGGAGTAGAGAAACCCACTACCAACGAACGGTGTACCGCCAAGAAACACACGGCTGGGGAAACGGAGAATCACGCCCAATGAATATTCCCACTACGTTAAGCTAAATTTATTTCCTAATATATTCACATTGTTTTAATGAAAATTTGATACAATGTTAGAGATTTAAATATTTTGAAACAGGATAACATTCCACAGACAAACAACTTTTTGTATGAAAACATAATTTAACTATACCTGCAGAGATGCAAGTGATGGAACTAAAGAATCCATTCAAGCAGCTGAAAATTCTTCCCCTTGATTCTGAAATCTGTAAGTATTTCCATTAAGTATTTTGCCATTATCATTTTTGGTCAATGGGTGATTAATTGACATGTATCTTTAGGTGAAGGAGCAGAGAAAATTAAGAATTCAGAAGTTGCAAGAGAGAACACTCTGCATCTCTGCTAGTTTGAGAAGGAGCTTCAGACCTTTCAGCACCAGCGAGAGAGAAAGATGGGGTGGGTCCCTGTTTAATTGATTGGCCGGTGGCCAATGAATTGGCCAAAAAGCCATACTCTGCCAGGTAAAGGTGGTGATTGGATCCTGTCCTAGTTAATGGAATGATTTTCAGAGTCCCAAGAAGCTCAGTTTAACTCCTGTAACCAGAGTGAAAAGGAGTATCTCTCTCCCCTCTATGTTTTCTCCAGAGAGACTGTGAGAGCTGTATTCCTGAAACTGCAGAGACCTGAATGAATCTACAGTAGAACCTCAAATTGAAAACAAAGTTTTACGAGGAATAAGGTGCTGGAAACACCCTTTTGAAACAAAGACTCTCTTTCCCTTTTACTTGTGTTTTCCTTAACTCCTTTCTCCCCCTCTGTGTTTGTCTGTCTTGTGTGTGCAGAGGGCAGGGGCAAGTTAAAGCAGGAATAAGAAATGAGATAACAGTTAACCAGTTGCATTTGCTGCATATTTCACTTTAGTTCTTGTTATAAATACACAGTAATTGTTTAAACTTACAAACATGGTGACGGTAATTATTGGGCAGCGTAGGGCCAAAGACTTGGGTATTTTTCTAATAATTACTGGTTAATTCACTTCTGTTGTGACTCTGGGTCAAGTGGGGCTGGAATTGACTGTGCACTAGCCCAGGGTATCATACCAAGGAGGTGCCCACACCATGGAGTTTTGCAAACATTTATTTTTATTATTTATTTACAGGATGTAGGCATCGCTGGCTAGGTCATCGTTTATTGCCCATACTTAGGTGTCTTTCAAAAGGTGATGGTGAGTTGCCTTCTTGAACCGTTGCAGTCCTTGAGGTGTAAGTACACCTACTGCATTGTTTGAGAGGGAGTTTGAGGACTTTTCCCCAACAACAGTGAAGGAACAGCGATATATTTCGAAATCAGGGTGGCAAGTGATTTGGAGGGGACCCTCCAGGTGAAGGGGTTCCTAGGTATCTGCTGCTCTTGTCCTTCTAGGTGATAGTGGGTGTGGATTTGGAAGGTGTTGTGTAAGGAACCTTGGTGAGTTACTGCAGTGCATCTTATAGATGTTACACATGGCTGTCACTGTTCATTGGTGGTGGAGGGTTTGAATGTTTGTGGAAGAAGGAGCAATTAAACAGGCTGCTTTGTCCTGGATGGTGTTGAGCTGCTTGCGATTTGTTAGAGCTGCACTCATCCAGGCAAGTGCAGTGTATTCCATTACACTCCTGGCTTGTGTCTTGTAGATAGTGGACAGGCTTTGGGGAGGGTCAAGAGGTTAGTTACTCGCCGTAGGATTCCTAGCCTTTGACCTGCCCTGGTAGCCACAATATTGATATGGCTAGTCCAATTCAGTTTCTGATTAATGGTAACCCCAGGATGTTGATTGTTAGGGGATTTAGCGACGCTGAATGTGAAGGGACGATGGTTAGATCCTCGTTTGTAGGAGATGGTCATTGCTTGACACGTGTGTGGTGCAAATGTAACTTGCCACCTGTCAGCCCAAGCCTGAATATTATCCAGGTCTGGCTGCATTTGGACATGGACTGCTTCATTTTCTGAGGAGTCGCGGATTGTGCAGTCATCTGCAAACATCCCCACTTCTGACACCATGATGGAAGGAAGGTCATTGATGAAGCAGCTGCAGATGGTTGGGCCTAGGACACTACCCTGAGGAACTTGTGATGAGAGGCTTTCTCAGGGATTTTGCTCAAAGAATCTAAGATGAAGAACTGAAGCCCGCACAAACACTCATTGCTGGCGAAACTACAAAACATGTGATGCTTCATCAGCGGGGATGCTTTCTTTGATGCATAACATCCCTCCCCCTTTACCTCTTTAGTGCAACGACAACTGTTGAATATTTTTACAATAGACCCACTTATACATTATCTCTATACATAATAATAATCTTTATTGTCACAAGTAGGATTACATTAACACTGCAATGAAGTGAAAATCCCCTAGTCGCCACATTCTGGCACCTGTTCGGGTACACTGAGGGAGAATTCAGAATGTCCAAATTACTTATTAGCACATGTTTTGAGACTAGTGGGAGGAAACCAGAGCACTCTGAGGAAACCCACGCAGACACAGGGAGATCATGCAGACTCCACACAGTGTCCCAAGCCGGGAATCGAACCTGGGACCCTGGAGCTGTGAAGCAACAGTGCTACCCACATTGCTACGTATCTACATCTTAGTGAGACAGTCTCTCAGGAGGGTGTCTATTCCTTTTAGGTTCAATTCGACAGTCTGGAACGAGGCTACTCGAGGCCTTGGAAGTGTCCTCTTTTCCTTCAGTAGGTGGTACTTCCTGGAGAGTTACTCCAGTTTCCATCTCTATAAGTAATGGGAAGTCCTAAGAAACAAAACCTGAACTTGTCTCTGCTTCGGCTTCTGTTCTGAAGAATCACTGTTTACACTGTCCAAGGGAAATACGTCTTGAAAAGTTTCCATGATTTCACTTTGTGAAGCTAGTAGCTGGTAAGCATGATGTCGCCAAACTCTTTCATCATCTGTCTCTATGGTGTATGATATTGGACCTGTCTTTGCTCCAATCACAGCAAGTATCTATTTCATCAAATCATAGAAACCCTACAGTGCAGGAGGCCATTCAGCCCATTGAGTCTGCACTGATCCTCCAAAAGAGAACCCTACCTAGACCCACTCCCCCACCTTATCCCTGTAACACCAATTAACCTGTACATTTTTGGACACCAAGGGGCAATTTATCATGGTCAATCTGTCTAACCTGCACATTTTTGGATTGTGGGTGGAAGCCGGAGCACCTAGAGGAAACACACACAGACACGGGAGAATGAGAAAACTCCACATCGGCAGTCACCCAAGGCCAGGAATGAACCCAGGTCCCTGGTGCTCTGAGGCAGCAGAGCGAACCAGTGTGTCACGTGCCGTCCCATTTCTCATTAGTGGTGTAGCCTCTGACCAGCACTCGCCCTCCTTAATTGAATACTCACTTCATAGAGTTCTGTTCTCCCCTAGTGATCAATGCTTGTCTTGTCGTTTGACAATATCTGAAGTGTCAGGTGGTACAGTAGTAACAAATCGCAGTTTCTTTCTGAACAGCAGCATTGCTGGTGAGCTCTTTGTTATTGCGTGTGTGTTGTTCCAGGAAGACATGAAAAATTAGTTTACTCTTCCAATGTACGTTGATCCTTCGATACCTCGATGGAATAGTTTAATGATTGAGCAAAACATTCGGTCAACCCATTTGTTGCAGGATGGTACGGAGATGACTTTATGTGCTGTTTACCGTTCCCTCTTAGGTGGTCCTCAAACTCCTTCAAAGTGAACTGAGTACAATCTGCTCCGGTCTACCAAACCATACAAACATTAGTTTTGCACAGGACTGACATCGCCCCACTTTCTCTTTGATTTGAGCATCTAATCCTGGCCACCAAAAATAACTGCATGTCAGTTCCTCAATCCTTACCACACCATAATGTCCCTCATGCAGTTGGTCAAGGACTTTACTCCGCAAGCACGGAGGAATAATCACTCAGATTCCCCATAATAGAACACTTTACCAACTTCTTCCATCGGGCAGGAGATTCAGAAGTCTGAGAACACGGACGAACAGACTCAAAAACAGCTTCTTCCCCACTGTCACCAGACTCCTAAACGACCCTTTTATGGACTGTCCTCATTAATACTACACCCTGTCTGCTTCATCCGATGCCAATGCTTATGTAGTTACATTGTATATATTGTGTAGCCCTATTATGTATTCTCATGTACTTTCTTGAATTCTGTTCAATTCCCTTTCTTCCAATGTACTGAATGATCTGTTGAGCTGCTTGCAGAAAAATACTTTTCACTGTACCTCGGTACACGTGACAATAAACAAATCCAATCCAATCCAATCGAACTCTATTCTGAAATGTCAATGCAAGTTTTCGTGTGATTTAGGGCCTGAGGTCTGGTGTTTTACAATGAAAATCTGACGTTCATTTTTGGACCAAGTGTTTTTTGTAGACCTCTGTACTTGACATGAAATCATCGGTAGATTATCCATGAGAAATAGAGGATGTTGAAGTAATGGCCGGGATTCTCTAATCCCGCAGTTAAGCTTTGACGCCGGCATAAAGGCCGGAGTGTTTAACGCCTGTGTCAAAGAGCCTCTTGGCCCTGCGATTCTGGAGCCCACAGGTGTGCTCTGCGCTGCTCCAGCTGCCGTATGCGGCCCTTCACTGCTCACCACGGGTCCACGCATGCGCGTGGCTTGTCATTTGCGCACCAGCGCCACGCAACATCCACACAGTGGGCCGGCATGGAAGAAGTTAGGCCACCCCCCACCAGATCGCACGCTCCCACAGATCGGTGGCCCCCAATCGTGGGCCTGGCTGCCGTTGTGCCCCCCCCCCCCCCCCCCCCGGAGACTGATCCCCCCGCCCCCCACCAGGATGGCCACCGCAGCTGCCATGCCGAGTTCCCGCCAGGTGGAATGATACGTGAACTACGCCGGCGGGAACTCTGCCATTCAACTGCGGAAAATTGCTGCAGAGGCCTCTTTCAGCGGCCTCCAATAGGCGCCGCATCAACAGCGACTGCCGCAGATTCTGGGTCGCTGGAGAATCCTGTCCCGGCGTTGCACCTGATCGCGTGTCTGAGGCACCATTCTCCGACCCCGTGCCGAGCCAATCCCGGCCAATCATCTTGGAGTCCTTGTTTGACCTCTAATGGCAATCTTGCCAAAGCATCAGTGTTTGCATGTTTCTCTGGCTTACGATATTGGACGACAATAACAAAGACCATCTCTGTATTCTACCAGCTGCGAAGGAAGGTATATCTTTATATGGCCCAAACATTTTCGTCAAGGGTCGGATTTTCACAGTAATGTAATTGATGTAAACCTAGGGCAGCACGGTGGAACAGTGGTTAGCATTGCTGCCTACGGCGCTGAGGACCCTGGGGTCGAATCCTGGCTCTTGGTCACTGTCCATGAGGAGTTTGCACATTCTCCCCATGTCTGCGTGGGTTTCGCCCCCACAACCCAAAAGATGTGCAGGATAGGTGGATTGGCCACGTTAAATTGCCCCTTAATTGGAAAAAAATAATTGGGTACTATAAATTTATTTTTAAAAAATAAAAAATTGATGTAAACCTACTTGTGACACCAGTAAAGATTATTATTATTATGTGTGTGCATCCAAAGATGTGCAGGTTAGGGGATTGACCATGCTAAATTGCCCCTTAGTCCCGCGATGCGAGAATCGGCAGCCATCGCGCCGGCATGAAAGCGATTGAAAACCATTGAAAACCATTGAAAGCGGTCCCTGCGGCGATTCTCCGGGCTCAACAGGCCGAGTATCTGCCGAGTTCCACCGAGTCCGTCTGGTGTGGTTCACATGTGGTCCTACTCGGCGGGACCTCGGCGTTCTGGCTGCGGGGGACGTCCGGGCAAGGGGAACCGACTCCAGTGTGGCCTCCATGGTAGCCAGACCCGAGATCGGGGGCAACCGATCGGCGGGGTGCTCATTCCGGGTGGAGGGCCTATGTTCCTCCGCGCCGGGCCCCTGTAGGGCTCCGCCATGTTGCCCACGGATGGGGCAGAGATGGCCGTGACGGCATGCGTGGACCCGCGCCGGTCATGGTGCGCATGCGTGAACCCGCGTCAGAGCGCGGCGTGCATGCGTGCACCCGCATCAGCCATGGCGCGCATGTGTGGACATGCGCCGGCCATGTAGGGCTGGCTTTCGCCGCCAGAGCAGCACACAGCACTCCGGCTCCATGCTAGCCACCGAGGAAGAGGAGAATGATTGGGCTAGGAGGCCATTGATGCCAGCATCGCTCACGCTGGTTTTGACGCCAGCGTCAACACTTGGCCGGGAATTCGGAGAATCCCACCCCATATGTCTGTTGCTATGTACTTACATTGTGTGTCTATCATATGTCCTAAGTTTTCCATATATGGACTGATTTGCTGGACTGTATGCTGAACAATATTTTTCACTGTACATCGGTACACGTGACAATTTACTCTTCATAAGACAATAATACTCTGATGGATTGAGTTTTGAATTTTCAAATGTCCTGTTATTACTTGATTAATAATGGATTCTAACAATTTCCCAGTGACAGATGTTGAACTATTCTTTCTCAGCAGCAAAGTGCCAGTGAGGGCACTTGCCCCAAGGGGCAATTTAGCGTGGCCAATTGACCTACCTGCACATCTTTGGGTTGTGGGGGCGAAACCCACACAAACACGGGAGAATGTGCAAACTCCACACGGACAGTGACCTAGAATCGGGATCGAACCTGGGACCACGGCGCCGTGAGGCAGCAGTGCTAACCAATTGGCGACACTAAATTGCCCCTTAATTGGAAAAAATGAATTGGGTACTCTAAATTTTTGTTTTTGAAGTAGATAAATAAATAAAGTGGAGGAGGCTAAAAGTGGGGGGGAGAGATTGGGGCTGCCGTTAAAAATGGCGCCCCAACCTTTGAATAGCCACTCCTGCTGACAAGCTCAGTGGCCAGCAGGAAATCAACTAAAGTGTGAACTCAGCAGGGAGAAACCCCCCTGAGGCTCAGAAACCCTGCAAAGTGCCAGTGACTGGCAGAGTGAATTTCGGCACTGCAGCCCGAGAAGCACCCCACCAAACCCACCGAAAAGCTGACTTTAACTTTTCACTGCTGAATCGCGCCCTACATCTCGGCTCTAACATTATTACTGGGTCAATATACTGAAGTTACTATCCAACACCCTAGTGAAATGAAATGAAATGAAAATCGCTTATTGTCACGAGTAGGCTTCAATGAAGTTACTGTGAAAAGCCCCTAGTCGCCACATTCCGGCGCCTGTCCGGGGAGGCTGGTACGGGAATCGAACCGTGCTGCTGGCCTGCTTGGTCTGCTTTAAAAGCCGGAAATACCAATAATAGATTAGACCACAATGATTCAAGGAAAAATCCGAGCATAATCTTTTCGGGACAGTTAGGAATGGACAATAAATGTAGCCCTGCCATCATTGCTCACAACTGAGAGCAAGTTAAAAAAAACCTATCTGTTAAGAATTGTGAAAACGCTAGCTCAATAAAGGAAAATAAAATAAACAAATGGCCATTGCAGTCTTCATTATTTCCACAATATTTTTACGTAACATTAACTTTAGAAAAGGTTACATAAGATGCAGTTTAAACCTTGTTTTTTTTCACCTTTATTTGGCTCGACAGCAGATCATAGCAGTGTGAAAGTGGCTATGTGCTGCTCGCAATGGTGAAATGTGTAAATGAAAAGGTGGCATCACGCTATGTTATCACAGCCAATGCCACAGCTGTTGTATAAAGTGTTTTTTTTTCAAGCACCTTTAGTGGCTTGTTTTTTTGAGGGTAATGCATCAGACAGCATCTTGTGAGCCCTCACAACCATAGACTTTATCAATTTATTATCTTCATACCAGATTACAGTTTTGGCACACTACATATTATTTCTCAGCAAATATGGTTCAACTCCTTCATCCCATTATTTTGTGCATCTTTAGGCAGTCCCTGGAAACATTCCAATCATGAGTTTGTTGTGGAGTCAGTTTATTTCTGTTTCCACTGAATTGGTCAGAATTTCTAACCCATAACCTATATATGTCAACATCAAACTATTTGCCTAAGTGCAGCCCTGATTCTTGCAAAGAAATGACCAAAATATTCCACAATTGATACTTCTGCCTACACATGACAGAAAAAGGGGAAAAATAGATGAGAATTGAAGGCAATAACTTTAGAGATAAAAGAACAATATAAATATTGCACAATCACAGAGACACCTGAAAGTAACTACAATATGACAGAAATATAAATAGACCACTGAGCAAGTACTTTTTCAACAGAATTCCAACCTCTCAATGTATTCTGCACTCAAAACAAACTTTCACCTAAGTTACGGATATGCACAGATACAATTGGGGCTCATTTTGAACATGCTGATACTGTAAATCCGATTTTCCACATTGCTCCTAATTTTTTTCCCCCTTAAAGTCAATGCAAAATGGACCGCTATTTCAGAATTACCCCTTTTTCATTGTTGTCTGAATGCAAAATTACCTCCACAGAGTTTGGGGATTGTTTTTTTTCCACGGCTACAAATGGAGATCTCTGTCAAATTCTTGAGATAAGTCAGATATGTTATGCGTCTCACAGGATGGAGAAGATCAACACCAATTATATCAATTTAGCAGAGTTTACCACCTATTTAGACTGCAGGCATTTATAGTGAAAAATCAAACAATACCACACAGAAGAAATTGCATTCTCCTTCATTACCAACATTCTTTACCGCAGCAGTTCGTGCTACTAAAATCTTCTGCTAACAACAATGTGTAAATTCAGGACTTTTATTCAGGAAATCGTTCCAAAGTTGAATATAGGTCCAGTTCTTCCAATATCTGCCATAAACATCGACCACATTTGTTTGACAAGTCTTTTTGTGTCATTTCTCAGGAATGCATAAATGTATCAGGTGCCTTTGCCTTATCAAGCTCTGTTATTGTGGCAAATACTCGAAAACCCGAGCCATAGACAACATGGACCTAAATTGTCGCACAACTGGTTCCCCTCCCTCCTCACCCTGCACCTCCCCAACCCAGAGAAGGTTCACAAAAATGATTCCTGGAATGAAGAACTTGTCATCTGAGGAGCGGTTGAGGACTCTGGGTCTGTACTCGGAGTTCAGAAGGATGAGGGGGAATCTTATTGAAGCTTATAGGATACTGAGAGGCCTGGATAGATTGGACATGGAGAGGATGTTCGCACTAGTAGTAAAAACTAGAACCGGAGGGCACAGCCTCAGACTGAAGGTACCATCCTTTAAAACTGAGATGAGTAGGAATTTCTTCAGCCAGAGGGTGGTGGATCTGTGGAACTCTTTGCCACAGAACGCTGTGGAGATCAATTCACTGAGTGTCTTTAAGACAAAGATAGATAGGTTCTTGATTAATAAGGGAATCAGGGGTTATGGAGAGAAGGCAGGAGAATGGGGATGAGAAACATATCAGCCATGACTGAATGGTGGAGCAGACTCGATGGGCTGAATGGTCTAATTCTGTTCCTTTGTCTTATGGGCTTATGGTCTTAACCCCAAGTAGGATCAGCCCATCATTCCTCTGGTGGACAATCTCTATCATGTCTTCAGTGCAGCACCTGACAATCAGGGAGCCCTCACAGTAACTGTAACAGGCATATCTGAATTGTCCTTACAGGATTTCAGCATTCAGGAGCTGAAGTACATGTCCTATTTGATTAGAAGACATTTTCAGGCCATCAACTAGACGAGCTATTGGTAGCATTGAGCAGCATTGGCTGCCCACTTGTTCAATGCAATGTTAATGAGGCAAGGAGACCAATTTACAATTTAACAGCACCCATGTGCCCAAATGTCAGTTCCATGCATAGCAAGGAATGAACCTCCTACCTTAAGAGCCAGAGAAGGGGATGAGATTTTGACTGGTTCTTATGAATTAGCTGCATTGTAAATATAGGAGGAATATTATCTTTGTTATTTCTATCTGAATTGTTCAGAGGTTCCAAAATAAAGTTTCAAATGGTTTTCGGAAACAGCTACCGTAAAATATGATGCTCCTTTTATCATCAAGACCAGTTCTCATTATTTACTGAAAAAAATATGGATTGTGGTTTACCTGTGCATTTTATATTCAGATAGAAAATGGCAAGAATTGCTCCATTCTCCAGAGTTGCCGTTTTCAGTGTAGATAAGATGGTGATTTTAACAATTGTCAGCATTCTATAAGTGCAAGATATTAAAAAAATAATCATTTAAGGGACACATAATAATTGTAATATAAATCATACAGTTGTGATGTGTTGCAATCCTAAACAAAATCCATCACAATACTGAACAATTTATTCACTTTTAAATTTATTTTAAGATGTATGCCTGCTACGATAGCGGAAGGAAATATCCTTGAAGGTGAATGGTTTAACACTGAAGGTTTAAAAAGGCAGTCAAGCAAAACACAATATAAGTACATTTAATAGCTTGCATATCACTCACCATTATGTGGAAAGGATTAATACTTGGGGCACAGTGCCAGGAGAATGTATGGATGTCAATCTGAGGTCATATGTGATGGTAAAAATGAAAAAGCCCACTGAACAACGAATACTGAAAGTTTTAAGTTCACGATGAATTGATTTATCTTTTAGTTTTAATGCCAAAAATAATTCAATCTATGATTAGTGTGGACTGCCGATGTTCGTTGAATGATGCTTTTTGTTTCAAAGCATTTCAGCAGTTAAAGGTTAACCGTGAATTTTTAAAATCTTGCTGTGTGACTTTTCCCTACATCGCACAATGTGATAATATTGCTTGTCTAAGATAGATATCATGCAAAAATCTGGCATGCAAACAGATTTGAAGCACTTGATAAAATAGCTTATTTATAAAATCCCTCAGAAACCAACATTTTTGTCAAACATTATTGAAATAGATTGGAAAATGCGCCTCTTGCTTGTGCAATCTGAAGTGCTTATCAAAGGAAAATAATTATTCAATATAAAAAACAGACTTATTCCATATTTTTAAATATAAATGTAAAGCACATAGGGAATCCTATCATGAATTATTCATAATGAATTTAAACATCAAGATCAAAATTACATGCCTGGAAAGCTGTAGAGATGAGGAAGTGCCTTACTTTATAGACAATGGCCAAATACAACAAGAGTTATTAAAATGTAATAAGTAGTGCAGAGTAACTGCTGTTGAAAGAATCAATCACATTTGCCTCTTCCAACATCTCATATCCCCTCGCACTGATATTTCTCTGACTGCTAAATGATAATATGATATTTGTTCCAGTTATACAGAAGCTGTATCAAATTGAAAGTTGATTTAATCAATCCAGCGTGGAGTAGCTGCATTTCAACATGATAATTTTTGTCATGGTAGACGTTTTCGTTCAATTTACATCTAACATCAGTGCTGTTAAACAAAGCCATTGTGCAAGCTATTCTGTCATTCCAGTTGTCCAAGAGCCCAGTTGCAAATATGATTGCCAATCTACTCAGCCTTTATAGATTGTGGTAGATATGGACTTATTTAACTTATTAAACAAATTCTCCAACAATTTTGATGACTAAATTAAATGTATTTACACTGTGGATGTGAAAACGTCCCATTTAACATTGTGCGTACAATATAGAACATAGCACATACAGTGCAGAAGGAGGCCATTCAGCCCATCGAGTCTGCACCGACCCATTTAAGCCCTCACTTCTACCCTATCCCCATAACCCAATGACCCCTCCTAACCATTTTGGTCACGAAGGGCAATTTATCATGGCCAATCCACCTAACCTGCACGTCTTTGGTCTGTGAGAGGAAACAAGAGCACCTGGAGGAAACCCACGCAGACACGGGGAGAATGTGCAGACTCCGCACAGACAGTGACCCAGCGGGGAATCAAACCTGGGACCCTGGAGCTGTGAAGCCACAGTGCTAGCCACTTGTGCTACCGTGCTGGGTCTGTTACAGGCAAACAGTCAAGCACAAGAAATACCGACTAAGGGTGGTATTTTCTGGCCCTTCCTGCCTGTGGGGTCTCCCAGTCCTGCAGAAGTTGGCCCTCTGCAGCAGGTTCTCCTGGTGGCAGGATGGGCAAGCCACGCAAAATGCCACAGGCATCAGAGGGACCAGAAGATCCCACCGACAGCCAATGGCAAATCCCCTCCACTGCCGAAAAACATGGCACAGGAGGGCTGGAAAATGCCACCCATAGTATTTAGAGCACAGAAACAAGCCAATTGTTACAACAGGGTCTTGCCAATGCTCAATGAGCCCTCTCCCACCATATTTCATTCAACCCCATCAACATATCCTTCTGTTCATTTCCCTCTCCTGTGCTTCTAAGAGTTTCACTTTAGTGCATCTAAGCTTGTTGCCTCAAATACATCTAGTGGTAGAGAATTTCATATTGTAACCACTCTCTGAATTCCCTCATGAATTACTTGATGGCTGTGATTGTCTTTACTTATGGTCCTTGTTCTGCTCTCCCAAAGAAATATCTTTGCTATGTCTAACCGATCAAATCCTTTCATAATCGTTACCTATCATGTCACCTCTCAGTCACATCTTTTGTTGAGAAAAGAGCCCCAAATAGAGGTTTTTACAATTATGAAATATTTCAATCAAGTGGATAAACAGAGAATGGTTTCACCAAGAGTGGTGAGAATGTGAAACTTTCTACTACAGGGAAAGTTTCAAGTGAATTATATCGATGCTTTTGAGATAGATAACCTACCCAAATGAGGGAGAAGGGAACATACGGATGATGGTAGATTTAGATGAGCCATAGAGTTTTACAGTACAGGAAGAGGCCCTTCATCGCATCATGTCTGTACCGGCCATCAAACACCTATTTTAATCCCATTTTCCAGCACTTAGTCCATAACCTTGTATGCTAAGGTGTTTCAACTGCACACCTAAATGCTTCTTAAATTCTGTGAGGGTTCCTGCCTCTAGCACACTTTCAGGGAATAAATTCCAGATTCCCACCACTGCTGGGGTGAAAAGGTTTTTCCTCAAATCCCCTCTGAATCTCCTGTCACTTACCTTAAACCTATACCCCCTGGTAATTGACCCCTCCACTAAAGGGAAAGGTTTCTTCCGATCAACTTATCTATTTCCATCATAATTTTGTTACACCTCAATTAGGTCACTGCTCTAAGGAGAACAGCCACAGCCTAACAAGCCTCTGTTCATAGCTGAAATGCTCCAGTACAGGCTGGAGAATCTTCCCTGCACCCTTTCCAGTACAATTCCTATAGCGTGATGACCAGAATGCATGCAGTTCTCTAGCTGTGGCCTAACAAGTGTTTTATACAGCTCCAAAATAACCTCCCTGCTCTTACATTCTCTGCCTCGGCTAATAAAAGCAAGTATCCCATATGCCCTCTTAACCACCTTATCTACCTGTCCTGCTGCCTTCAGGGATCTTTGGGCATGCACCCCAAGGTCCCTCTGGCCCTCTGGACTTCCTAATTGCCTGTCATTCATTGTGTATTCCTTTGTCGTGTTAGTCCTCCCAAAATGCATCACATCACATTTTTAAGGGTTAAATTCCATTTGCCACTGTTCTGCCTGAGGAAAGATAGGAGGAGGCTCGAGTGGAGCATAAACGCTGGCATGGACTGGATGGGACATATGTCCTTTCTCTGTGTCGTGTAGCCTATGTAATCCTTTTGGCGCTATCTCCAGTGCCTCTAATTCTTTGTATAATGGAGATCAGAACTGTTCACAGAACCCCAAGTATGGTCCAACCAAGACTCGGTAAAGTTTTGACATGTATACTGTTAGTATACATTTACAAATCTGGTGGAAACAAAGTGGAATAATTCACGGGGTCAAAATAGAATCAAACAGAAAGCAAGTAAATTTTGATCAGAGGGCCAATGAGGCGCCTGTGCAGAAACATCACAGGCAAAATGTGAGAGTTGACATTCTTTCAATCTTAGAATAGACAAAGAACAGTCAGTGAAGAGGTGAGAATGTTATAAAGGACATATACAAGTGATTCTGGTTCTGATGTTGGGAATTGTGAAGGGTTTGATAAGACAAGTAAGATGAAATTGTTTGCACTGGCAGATGGACTGGTAACCATCAGACACAGATTTCAGACAATTGGCAAAACAGCCAGCAGTCAATGAGAAAAATATTTTTATTCAGTGAATTATTAGGATCTGGAATGTTGGCCTGAAAGAATGATGGGAGCAGATTAAATATGACCTTTTAAAGGGGAATTGGATAAATAGGTGAAGGGGAGTAAATTGCAATGCTGTGGGAAAGGAGCTGAGAAGTGGCTCTAATGGAATAGGTCTTACAAGGAGCTGGGACAGACACGGGAGACTGAATGATCTCCTCTTGTGCTGTAAGATCCGAGTCAATGATTCTATGCGCATAAATTGGAAAACATTCTGAATGATTATTTTATCATCGTATTCACAAGAAAATACTTGAATAAAATGCATTTTTCAACCACCCCCTCCACCAAAACAAGTAAACCAGGCAAAATTCAGGTTGTTGATAGAAACAACTTATAGTCAAGCTAAAAGGACTTATAGCAAACAAAACACAGAGCTACATATTATTTATCCCAGAGTACTGCGAGAAATAAACAATGATTTATATGGCAGCATAAGAACATAGATTAATATGCTACACATATTCAAAAAAAAGCTGACAAATGAGACATTGGCCACTAAAGAACAAATAGTTTATTCAATTCTACAGCATATAATGTAAAATAATTAATTTTAAGCATTAAGCTTATTAACCCTATAAGCAGCAAGCAGTGCTTGCCACTGACTTCAAAGAAAGTTCCCCCCAAAATTTGAGCAAAAGTCGAGGAAGTGAAATACATTGATCATTCTTCAGTTTCAATAAAATTTTACAAAGAAAGCAGTAAATGATTGACACATAGGATGAAGGTTTGGTATGTTTAAAATGTGATTTTTTTTTTTATCATGATGGAGAAGTTTAACATTCCACAAATACAAATTGTGTTTTTCAGTCTCAGTGAAGCTGTTCAGCCTCATTCACACCTCATTCAACCAGGGATAACTTTGTCAAGGGTCTTTACAGTGAGAGTAATATAGCATAAAAGGACAGGTTCTCAAGAGTTCAGTGATTTCCAGTTGATTGTAACCTGGGAGTGCTTTAATGGAGCACCGCGTGAGGAAGTGCAGAATCACAGACAGTAACTTCTGGATTTCAACATTTTAACTGTGTACATCCTGACTCCGACAATTGCTGTCAGTTTCTGAGGAATAATGATGGCAATCGCTGACAGATTTCACTGTCATTACTACTGCAAAATCTGGGTCATTAATTATCTGAACAATAATAACTAATAAACAGTTAGCATAACTTTAGATTAGGCATTGTCAAACTCGGGGCGCGACCCGCGGTTGGGTCGCGGGCGGGTGTTGGGAGGGTTGAGGAGCCGTGCGTCGTGGCGCTCCCGATCGCGCAAATCTGCGTGCAACAGCCGCAGAAGGCGGCTGTTCATAGCGCAGTACTCTGGGATAAATAATATGTAGCTCTGTGTTTTGTTGGCCTTCGAAATGGCAACGAACATGTCAAAAATATGCAGCTGCACCAATGACCGAGCACACAGGCACAGTGCGGTAGCTTTTTGTTTCACAAGTTCAGGGAGGGGGTTTATTCATTTTTTTCATTTATTTTATTCATTTTATTTTTATTTTTTACAAGTTCAGGGGGGTTTATTTGATCAAATTTTACAGGAACAAAATGCAGAACTTTGGACAGATGGAGACTCCATACTTTCCGACACTGGAAGGCTTCACCTTCGTCCAACAGATTCCATTGGAGGAGCGTGTATGAGGGCCAAAGGGACCCAAAACCATTTCCTCCATTTTTGACAGCAAACAAGGTAAGAGAAAGTGGTGGGTCGCGCAGGTCGGCCAGCGTGAGTCACGAAGGTTGGCAGGGTAGGGTCCTGAAGGTTGGCTGGTTGCTAAAAATGGGTCCCCAGAAAAAAAATTTGAAGAACACTGCTTTAGATGGCAAAGATCCTGCCTAAGCAGCCTCTTTTATTTCTCTCAGGAAGTGACAAATCCATAACCAGATGCTGCAGTGTGAATGGGTCTGTCAGTGCTGCCATGGAGTTGGTTATCATTTCCACAAAGGAAAGGATGGACACCAAAGTCTGCGTGATGCCCTGTGCCACATTGATGCTGGACTCTTCCTCGGTCCCCAACTGTCTCAGGAGACTTTGTTGCAGGCCTGTCAATACGGCAAATACCTCAATGTGCAAGTTCATCGATGTTCAACTGTTTGCTGCCCCATCAGTGCCTTCACCCGAGTCCTCTGCAACAGAACTCACCTGTGTCTTGACCTTTGGATGAGTTGGCAGATGAACAATTCTTTCTTCCTGACTTGGCTGTCGCCTACTCATAGGCATAGATTTCCATCGAATTTACAGTGCAGAAGGGGGCCATTTGGCCCATCGAGTCTGCACCGGCCCCAGGAAAGAGCACCCTACTTGAGCACACACCTCCACCCTCTCCTTGTAACCCAGTAACTCCACCTAACCACTTTGGACACAAAGGACAATTTAGCATGGCCAATCCACCTAACCTGCACATCTTTGGAGTGTGTGAGGAAACCGGAGCATCCAGACGAAACCCACGCAGACACGGGAAGAACATGCAGACTCTGCACGGAAGCCGGGAATCAAACCGGGCACCCGGGCTATGAAGCAACAGTGCTAACCACTGTTCTATCATGACTCATGTCCTGATACTGGTGATATCAACTCTATACTAGTCTCTAAAATACTTGGAGTGTCAGTGCCTGTTATGATGGCTGAAAGCATCAGATTAGCCAATGGTTCTTCCTCATCACTGGTGTGGTGTTGCTCTCTCTCTAATCTCCAACAGCTGGAGAGGTGACAGTTCTTGGATACCTGAAAGAATAAAAACAGATAGACAGCTTACTGTAGGGATGAAAACAGGGGGTCCATGCAGCTCTCACGTCATGCCAGATTCCAGGATGTGTTTGAACAGGAATTCGAGAAGGGCATAAGAAAATAATTTGCTATGATCTTTGATGGCCTCAGCCACACCAGATGACAAACAATCTTTTGCAGCCCGCCCTGTGATTTGGTGAACTATCTTCATCATTGGGCTGAGTGGATGGAGTCATAGTGCCTCATACCACCCTCCTCCCTTTCTCCCCCCTCTCCTACTCTCACCCCTGCTCCCAACGCTGCTGCTTCCCCCTGGGGTTTTGGGCCACCTTGTCCTCCAAGTGAGAAGGCACAATATTTGTGACTGGGGAGTGCTTTCGTGGGTGATAGCTGAATTTCTGGAGGCCTTTTTAGGCTATGAGAGATGGAAGTGAAGCTGGCATCAGTGGAAGTAGTGTGTGGGTGAGGTGGAATATGTGAATATTGGACATGGGTTCTGTTGGGTGACAGATGGTGACATTAAGTCAGAATTGTATGAGAGGCTCAAGCTTTGGTGGATATGAGAGTTGATACAAAGATGTATCAATCGACCTTGACCACACATGTGAAGCATTAAACTTCTTCCAGCACTTGGTGCCAGATCCTAGGCATTTATCCCCCTTGCAACAAGCTCCCACTCCTTTTGGAGTGGCTGGGGTGTGGCCTCCTGGCCTCCTTGGAAAGATTGCTTCCCATTTTGGGAACTGCCAAGATTACTGTCTCTAGCAGTGTACGAGAGACAGTACTAAAACCGAGAGCCTTGTACCAGTAATTCATTTTCCTTCATTTTCAAACGTTGACATTTTTTTTCTAGCCTTCATTTCGCCAAAGCACCCCCTCTTTCAGGGGAACAAACTGTGTTTAAGAGGTTGACTATAGCTGGTACACAAGGCCATCTTAACCTGCTTTTAGTCTCCCCCATTGTGCATACAACAGGCTGGCAACTCAGCTGCATGCCACGATCAAAGAAAGGCGGAGAGAGCATAAATTATATAAGCTGCTTACTTTAACTTGAATCGAAGTAGATAAATCATGAATTATGAACCCCACACTTGATTGACAGCACAATCCAACTTTTAACTCAGAGAGTAGGTATAAGAACATAAGAACTAGGAGCAGGAGTAGGCGATCTGGCCCCTCGAGCCTGCTCCGCCATTCAATGAGATCATGGCTGATCTTTTGTGGACTCAGCTCCACTTTCCGGCCCGAACACCATAACCCTTAATCCCTTTATTCTATCTTTATCTTAAAAACATTTAATGAAGGAGCCTCTACTGCTTCACTGGGCAAGGAATTCCATAGATATCGTGGGTATTACTCAAATATGGCTAGCAATAATTTGACATGAATTTATGCTGGGGTCTCATCTATTCATCAGGTTTATTTGTGAATTAGAGTCACACACGCAAGTTTGCCAGTGACACAAGTGTGAGTTGGTTCAGTAAGTAACAAGAGAGCACAGAATTGCAAAGAAACATTGATAGAGTAAGTAAGGGGACAAAAGTTTGGCAAATGGATATCAATGCAGATAAGTGTGAGGTAATCCTCTTTGGGCCAAAATAGGATAAATCTGAGTATGGAGCTAAGATGGAGTACAGATATAGAGCAGCCATGTTCTCACTGAATGATGGAACAAACTTCTGAATGGTTTACTACTCATACTAAGTTCCCATGCATAATAAAACCATTAGGAACATCATTGTTTTCAGTCAGCGGTTGACAGCATGGTAAGGTGCCTATTATTCTTTTAATATTTCCTGCACTTTTAGGCTCATCAGAGTGAAGGATGATGACAGGGTTAGAAAATGAAGCACTGCACTGTACCACTTAGAACTCTGCCACTTAACATCCAGTAATAGCATAAAATAATTTTAGGCCACAACAATATAGAGCTCTCCACATATTGCCATGACACTATGCATAAATCACTACTTGAGAAGAGTAACCCCTTGTCTCCCTAAGCAAATGTTCACGCGTAGCGTGTTCATGTAGGATTCCTCCACCCACATCAAGGTACATTGTCACCTTTGAGTGAGATTGTGCTAAATTTGACAAATTTGCTGTCAACTTATGTACCTAAAATAACCATCAGCTTTCTACAGATTTGAAATTTCTTTTCATATTCAATGCACAGACCTAACCCACATCAATAGGTGGCCACTATGTTTGTTAACAAAAATAGTCAGAATCACAGAATATTACAGTGCAGAAAAGGCCCTTCGGACTATCGAGTCTGCACCGACACATGAAAGACACCTGACCTACCAACCCAATACCATTTGGCCCATCGTCTTGATGCGCCAAGAGCTCATCCAGGTACTTTTTAAAGGATATGAGGCAACCAGCATCTACGACCCTTCTAGTCAATGCATCAGACCATCACCACCCTCTGGGTGAAAAGGCTTTTCCTCAAATTCCCCCCCTAAACCTCCTGCCCTCAGCTTGAACTTGTGACCCTTCGTGACTGCCCCTTCAACTGAGGGGAACAGTTGCTACCTGTCCACCCTATCCATGCCCCTCAAATTGTACATCTCGATCAAGTCACTCCTCAGACTTCTCTGCTCCAACGGAAACAACCCAAGCCTATCCAACCTCTCTTCATAACTTAATTGTTCCATCCTAGGCAACATCCTGCTAGACCTCCTCTGCACCTCCTCCAGTGCAATCACATCCTTCCTGTAATGTGGCAACTAGAATTGCACACAGTATTCCAGCTGTGGCCTCACCAAAGTTCTTTACAACATGACCTCCCTGTTTTTGCCATCTATGCCTCGTTTGATACATGCAAGTGTCCCATTTTCCTTTTTCACCACCCTATAACCTGCCGTCTGCCTTCAGAGATCTATGGACAAGCATTCTTTGGGACGGCATGGTAGCACAGTGGTAAGCACTGTTGCTTCACAGCTCCAGGGTCCCACATCCACAGGATCGGTAAAGGGTCGGCGCCAATTTTGCCATCGTAAAACGCCACAATTCCCACACCGATATCGGCACTTAGCCTACAAAACAGTGAATCCAGCCCCACGGAATGGGGGAAAGCGGATTTTAGTAAAATAAAGGCAGGGTCTGGCCAAGGTAGACTGGAAAGAGTAACTTTTGGGGAAATCTATAGAAAAGTAGTTGGGGGGAGAGGGGGTGGGTGTCGTTCAAAAAGGACATGGGAGGGTACAGGCCCAACATGTTTCATCGAGGGTAATAGGAGGGTGTAAGAAGCCCATATAACAATGGATGATCAGAGATATTCAGGATACGCCGAGAAGGAAAACAAAGGCTTTCAGCAAGTAGAAAGGGAGCAAATCAGCAAAGGCATTAGTGGAGTATGGAAAGTGCATGATGGAGCTGAAGAAAGAAATTACGAAAGCAAAGAGGGGATATGAGAAACTTCTGACTGGTAAAAGTATGGAAAATCCCAAGATATTCATAGAATCATAGAATTTACAGTGCAGAAGTAGGCCATTCGGCCCATCATGTCTGCACTGGCCCTTACAAAGAGCACCCCACTGAAGCCCACGTATCCACCCTATCCCCGTAACCCAGTAATCAACACATCAACCACCTATCCTGCTTCAGTCATGTCAGGAGCGTTCAGCTTACAAATGAAGTAGGCACTGAAAAATACTTTGCTGCTTTTAATATGTTTCATTCTATCACCATCAGTAAATATCATGTCAAGCCCCTCCACCATCTCAGAGTATCTCACCTCGGTTGGGCACTTTAGTGAAGAGGCACCTGGGACACTCTGTGGTGCGCACCACACAGCTGATCCAGTATATCAGGTGGAGGTAGGAACACCCGAGAGGGCGGACAGTAAGAGGGCTGGCCAACCCCAGGGACTAGTTATCGCCCAGATGGGTCTCAGGCTTCTGGCAGGACAGTCCCAATGATCGTGGAGAGACCATCCAGTATAGCACTAGGAGAGTCTCCCACATCATGGTGGCCTGCTGCATCGTCCACAACATTGAGCGGCAGAGGGGCAGCATGGTGGAAGAGAAGCAAGAACGCCAGGTCTTGTCTGATGATGGAGCAGGATGGGCAGGGCATGGGGCCCGGGCAGCCACTGGAGGCTGCACAATGCGTGCACATGGGCCGCCACGCTCTCATCGCCACCAGGTCCACCCACAGGCCTGGCCACTAGCAGCTCAATCATTTTGTTCCACCCCAGCACATCAACCCCACACGCCGTCCAATCACCCCCTCCCCTGTGCACACTCCCAGCACCCAACCCCGCCTCCCCCCCAGCCCCTCTGGCACCTGTACCCTCCTCCATGCTTCCTACCTGCCACACTACAAGGTGCGGACCCTGAGTTCACAGAATCAGTGGGCCTGGTCCATTGGGCGGAGGACGATGATGACCCGCTCAGCGGTGCACCGCATCATTCGACACAGTCTGACTCCTACCTTCGGTCGCACTCTCCACCATCTGCCCGGGTGATCACTGCCTGCATGCTGGCCATTCCACCTCACAGCACCATCAAACCCATGGGGTGGCAGGGGTGGGGACGTGGTCCTGGATAGAGTGAGGTGGGGTGGAGGAAGGGGAATGGGCCAGGTAACAGGACAGTGTGCGGTGGCCGCCTTGGGGGCACAGGCCCATGCCCACCTCCAACACCTGTACCCCACACAAGCCGGCTCCCAAGCCCCCCCACCCAACCTGACGTGCCCTCTGGTCCCAGCCCAGCCCACCCCTCACACCCTGGTGAACAGGTGTTTATTCTGCTATTTACAAGTATTGTGCTCTTGCCCCTATCACTAACCTACGTGCTGCACCCGTTCCACCTTAACTGGTGGCTACCTTACTGGCCTTACGGAACCGTCAAGGTGGTTCCCCAGGCGGTACATCCGAAGTGGAGGTGGCCTGCTGTGATTCCCACCCTGTGACCGGGGTCCTCTTTGGTGGGCATACATTGGAGCGAATGGGCCTGGATGGGCCCGGATGTCTTCCAGGTGATACAGGTAGCGTTGTACCACCCTGTTCTGCCTGCTGCCCATCGGATGCACCAGGGACAAGTGGGGTGGGGGGGGGGGGGGGATTCAGGGATGCTGAGGTGTTCCGGCACCCCCATGCAGGACCCACCGGCACGGGCCCATCACCTCCTCCTCCCTCGGGGTGCATGATAATCCCCCGTCTATTCCTTGAGATGGGGATGTGGTCAGAGCGAGCTCCGGGGACTCTGCCGTCACCTGATGCTCCCAGTACTGGAGGCCCGCTCTCATATCGACTAGAGTCTCCATGCTAGCGTCCATGGATTACAGGGACTGTGTCTGGTTCAGGTCAGCCAGTGACAGATCAATGCTCTCGCGCCCACAGCAATGTTGTGACTGGGCCAAGCTCTGGAGTCAAGCCGCAGCAATGTCCATGTGGCCCTGGTACATGGCTGCCTGTGACATGACCGCTCTGTCCTGAGTTTCGGCCACCGGCCGCAATTAGTACCCAGTCCTGACCAATGGCCGATACCGTCGCACCCAAGGCCTCCACCGTGGACGGCACCCATGCGGTTTTGGCCTGGGTGGCACACATGACCAGTACAGCCTCCTGCCATGCAGGCAGTTGGACTCCTCCAACTGCACCTGCAGGCATTGGATGGTTCTTGACACCCCCAATGTCATTCCCAGATCTACGTCTGCATCTCCATCATGGATGGGACAGCCATTTCCAGACCCGTCTGGATGGCAGCAAGTCCCTGGGGTTGGGCCGCCCTCCGACCGTCCGCCTCCTCGGGGGTTCCTATCTCCACCTGATATACCACAGCACGTGTGTGCTGCACACCAGATAGTGTATCAAGAGCCCCTTCACTATCATGCCCAGCCGAGGTGAGTGCCTTTGGGGTGGTGGAGGATGCCAATGACAGCAGTGCCGAGAAGTCGGTGTCGTCCCCGGACATGTTCTCCATTGCAGGGTTGTGTTGGGGGCTCGTGTTGTCAGCAAGTCCCACCTCATTGCCAGATGTGTCTTGGGCTTGTGGCCGGGGTGGGGGGATGCCAGGTGGCCCTGCCTCATCGCCAGGTGATCCTGCAAGATAAAAGACAAGGTGCATGGTTAGGTCACGATTAGGGGTGGTGGGATTTAAGATGGTCGGGAATGGTATGGTGGGGGCGTGGGGTTGTGGTGGGGTTGCGGTAGTGGGCTGTGGGGCCTGGTTGGTGGGGGTGGGAGTGGTGGGAGGTGGGGGGGTCAGGGTGGTGGAGAGGCTGTGCCACACGTGCTGTAGGGACACAACAATCCATTGGTGGCTCACTTGCTGCCCCAATGCCTGCCTCTGTCCTGGTAGTGCCCGCTCTCCAGGCCCACCGACCAGGTCCAATGCCCTCCGCTGTGCAACAGTGAGGGGCACAGGTCCGGCAGGTCCAATCCGGTCTTCTCTTTGTCTCTGCAGTTGTGGGTGGGGGTAGACAGGCAATGCACAGTGTGTGAGACGGGTGGCACATGGTGCAGTGGTTAGCACTGGGACGACAGCGCTGAGGACCCAGGTTCGAATCCCGGCCCCTGGGTCACTATCCGTGTTGAGTTTGCACATTCTCCCCCTGCCTGCCTGGGTCTCACCCCCACAACCCAAAGATGTGCAGGTTAGGTGGATTAGCCAGGCGAAATTTCCCCTTAATTGGAAAGAAGAAAAAAAATTGTGTACTCAAAATGTATTTTACAAAAAGCACAGTGTGAGACGCTCAGATGTGGCAGCACAGTGGGCCTGCTGCTGGTGGCCTGTATGTGCAGGGCACCCGGCCATGGTGAGCGGTATGCGTGTTGGCATGTGGTGCGGGGGGAGGGGGCAGGTACGAGGGGGCTGTCGACATGTGGGGTTCAATCGCACCCTTAGGGGAAAGGTGGAGCAACGGGTGTATTGGATGGGGGTTGGTGCCAGGGGAACAGTGGTGGAGGTGGATCACCCTAGCTGGCCTGAGGGTTTGCTCACCCTCACCCAGCGCTGCCTGCCAGTCTGCTTGCTGGGGGCTACGTGGGGTGTTTGTGGGATGGGGGTGGTTCCAGGGACAAGGAAGTGGTGACTTACCCCGGGTCGCCCTGAGGTGATCGTGCAGCTTCGTTCTGCACTGCTGTCTGTAGTGATATTCAGATATCAATATACATGATCAATGTATGTAAATGTAGTACAGTCATTTCAACACTAGATGTCTCAAAGTCAGACACTATAAGAACCGGATTCCCGCTCTTTTAAGTTAGGTAGAGAATGTCATCCAGAACAGTGAACAAGCAAGACATAGAATAGCTAGAGTGAGAGAAGTTAGAACTAGTTTGTTATAATAGTGTATAGTTATATAGTTACCTGTATTGTACTTTATTTCTTTATAGTTAGTTTAGTATTGAGTAAAAGGACTCACAGTTTAATATTTTATTACTCATTAAATCTTTCAACAAGAAGACTATTGGTCATTTTATCATCCTGGTGGATTCAAGAGTAATAGATATATTTTAGATAAGTCATTATTTAAAATATAACACTGTCCAGTCCTGGCGGTGGGGCCCATGGTGCTCACAGCCTTTGCCACCTGCACCCAGGTAAACTGTGTCTGCAGCTGCCTCTTTCCTACCCTGGGGAACAGGGTATCCCACTTCATCCACGTTATCCATCAATACCTCCAATTCTGCATCTGTGAATCGTGGGGCCACACTTCAGTGTGGCATCATCTTGGCTCGAATGAGTGAGTGTGGGGAGTGAGGTGCTTATATGTGGCTGCAGTCTGTCTGGCTCTCCAGTATCAATCCCAACCCCAGTGAATCAGATGCTGCCGTTATTTGGAATTGCACCCATTCCACGTGGCTCCAGTGCTAGCCCATTAACGCATCCTGAATGGTTCCGGGACCAGCACCACTTTCGTCAACGTAGAACTCTCGCCATTGACTCCCGGCGTCAGCACTTAGTCTCTTAAACAAAGAACCCTGGCAATTGTTACTATTATTATAGTAAAACGAATACTTTCTAAGTATCATGGTTGGTCTCCCTCATCAATATTTTATTCTTTTATGTAAATTGATTGTCTCATTTGATTAAAGCTAATAAATAGTCCTGAGTGAATTCAAACAAGCAAAATCAGAAATACGGGCACTCTGCAAGGGCAAGAAATGTTGGGGTTGGTGGTGAAAGTGGGGTGATCATTAGGTGGGATCGAGTTTCTCCATTTCTGGACAATGGGTTGAGATTCAGAGGTAAAGTCAAAAGCACGTCTGCGGCACATCGAACCTTAGTCTGGCACAGCTGAAATACATTTCACGCCATGAATACTCATTACATAGAAAACGTTACCAATTAAATTCAAGCTTAGCGGTGAAAGGGAATCTGGTGGCACCTATTCACATGCATTAAAAGATGAAGAGCATCAGTCGGTTTTGTGTGGTTGTGCCCGAGATCAGTGATTTTCTTTGTTGTACTCTGCGGTACAGCGGAGGGTAACAGTAGAATGAATACTTTGTGCCAGCCCTGGAATAGGCAAGGACAAAGTAAAGGTCAAGGGGCTGGTGGGGGTTGAAAGGGAACACAGAGGAAGTGCACAAAGGTGTGGAGAAGGGAAGAGCCTAGCGTATCAATGATGTTTTCACCTGACTGCCTGCCTTACACTGTGCAATTACTGCAATCGTTTTTAAAATTTTATTCATTTATTGGATGTGAGTGTCACTGGCTAGTCCAGCATTTTTGTTACCCTTGAGAATGTGGTGGTGAGCTGCCTTTTTGAACCACTGCAGTCCATGTGGTGTAGGTGTACCCAGAGTGCAGTTAGGGAAGGAACGACAATATATTTCCAAGTCAGAATGATGATGAGTGGGTCTGAAAAGGAAATTCCAGGCAGTTGTGTTATCACGTCTGCTGCCCTTGTCCTCCTAGGTGGTAGTGGTCGTGGGTTTGGAAGTTTTCAGACGAATGAAGTCCCTAAAGAATGACAAATATGTACACATGAATATGGCAAAAATAATATGTTGTGCAGTATTTACAACTGCTAATTATAAAATATCGTGCCACCTTTGTGCTCATAATGTTGTAAGCCTTTGTCTTCTACTGCTATGTCTAGGTGCGACCCCGAAATAAGCAACAAAGGGAGAAAAAGTTAAACTCACTGTGATGCCCCGTTGCCTTGGATGACTGTGATGTGGAGATGCCAGTGTTGGACAGGGATGGGCACAGTAAGCCATTTTACAACACCAGGTTAAAGCCCAACAGGTCTGTTTTGAATCACTAGCTTTCGGAGCACAGCTCCTTCCTCAGGAGCCACCTTGGATGACTGTGGCAGGTGTACTGGAGGTGTCGGGACCTTGAGGGATCCAACATATTTGAAATTTCCTGCACTGGTCTAGGGGTATCCCTCTTGGCTTCACCTGTTAGAACTATTAATGTGAATGGTGGACGGGATGTGGACATATTGCTAACCCTTTGGGTGCCCTTAAACAAAGGCCCATGGCACTTGTAATGTGCTCCTTCTCCATCTCAGTGACCATTGACACCTCTCTACTTCAGTAAGAGGGAGGGTCTTCTGGAGACATGAGCAGCTGCTTTGTGCCCCTCTCCCCTATCCATTGCTGCACTGAGGTCAGAGCTGGAGCAATGGAATTCAGGTCAGAGCACATATGGATTGAATGCTCAATGGGGGTTTCCATCTTCTCCATGGAGCAAACTACATGCTCACACCCATGGGTCATGGCAGAAGTCATGACTTGCATGGATTCCTCCATGTCCAGTGCAAAGCTGAGTATGACACCTGACATTGAGGCCATGTGTTCTCCTGCATATCTAATAGGCTTCTTGTGTTCCAAGCAGAGGCCCATCATCAGCATAGGGCTCAGCAGAAGCCTGGTCTCCAGTTGTCCTCTGATTGTCAGGAGACCTGGCTGTTCTAGTCCAGTGTTTTTCAAACTTTTTTTCCGGAGACCCATTTTTACCAACCAGCCAACCTTCGGGACCCAACCCGGCCAACCTTCGCGACCCACTCCAGCCGACCTTCACGGCCTATGCTGGCTGACCTGCGCGACCCACCATTTTCTCTTATCTTGTTTGCTGCTGACAAAAATGGAGGACGTGGTTTTTGCCCTGGTACATGCTCCTCCAATGGAACCTGTTGGATGAAGGTGTAGCCTGCTGGTGTCGGAAAGTATGGAGTCTGCATCTGTCCAAAGTTCTGCATTTTTTTCCTGTAAAATCTTATCAAATAAAACTCCCCCGAACTTGTAAAAAAAATAAAAATAAAATGAATAAAATAATAAAAATAAAATGATTAATCCCCCCTCCAGAATTTGTAAAACAAAAAGCTGTGACTGTTTAAAAAAAAAAGCGTCCGCACTGCGCATGTGTGCCCGATCATCGGCGCGCATGTGCATGCACGCCCATGATCTGGCACACATGCGCAGCGCGGCCTCACTTTTTTTACACATTCGCGGCCATTTTGAAGGCCGCTTGCATCCGGCGTTATTAACAGCCGTCTGCTGTGGCTGTTGCACGCAGATTTGCGTGATATTGCGCAATGCCAGATATTGAACCATCACTTGCCTCATCAACCACCGCCAGCACAGTTACATCCACAGGGTCTTCAGAAGATTCACGATTAGATTCACATTGCACACACATCCTAGTTGCTGACAGAGACTAGAACAGGCACTGTCAAACTCGGGGGCGCGGCCGCGGGTCCCCAGAGGTGGATCTTTTGGCTTGGGATGGTTTGGAGCTTTGACCTACTTGAGACATGACCTGCAGAGAAGAACAAAAATAACCACATGGATTAAGCATCATCACTGAATAAACATTTCACATTTTCTCATGTGCCTGATGTCTGCTCATATAACATCAACAAGTGCCTCTTCCTCCTTATACCAGGCTGTCTAGCCTCAGCGTCGGCAATGCATTGTGCTCCCTACACTCCTGCTCTCTCCATCACCTCTTCCTCTACAGGATGAGGAACCTGAGATCAGCCATTCCACTTCCTGTCCTTCATCTCACCCTGGCATTATGGGTCAGCTTGTCCTGCATGACAAAGTGCAGAATTAGTGACAAGTCAAGTGATACCTAACCCCCTGTCTGCATGTATCTCCGTCCAATCAGTCCAAGCACATGCAAAAGCCACATGGCTCATGCTTTAGTCTCAAGTGTGTGTGACACTGAAGCTGATCACGCATTTACAGATCTAGCATATCTTCCCACTCACACATATAACTCCTGATCACGCCATGAGAGGCTCCTTGTGAAGATGTGATGCTGGCATTTACCCTGGTGTAGTTGACCAGTTTTCTGCACTGGATCCAGGTTCTGTTCAGGACCACAGTACTGCTCACCTCCTCTGCCACCTCCACCATGGCCATGTTGGTAAGGAGGGAGGGCCTTCTGATGTCAGCTGTGGGGAAAAACACCAGCTGCCTTTCCCCGACAGGCTGAAGGAGAGGAATTGCTGAACCACGGGGTTGCACAAGCGTTGACTTCAAGGGGATTGACCATGAGATGGGGGTGTAGGACGATGAGGGGGGGAGGGGGGGGGGGGGCGTGAGAGGGTGGTGTTGCTGAAATTAACTGGGTGTAGAAAGTAATTTAACATGATTATGATTGCATCAAGGAACTCAGGAATATTTTGGCTGTGATGCAGAGAATCCCTGTTTGTTTATCTTATAGATTGCCCAAAGCTGCAGCATTGTTGTCTGACAGCGGGGTTCACTAATGAAAAGTTCCTGCTGTCACAGGTTTGCACCTGCCTCCCATACACCAGATTGCATGGGAAATAGCAATAAGCAAGAGAGCGAAAGTGTCGCACACTTCCAGGTTCGCCATAGGGAATGACAGAATACAGTTAAAATTCCACCCAACCATGAGCTTTGAAATTACCTGATGAAGGAGCTGCGCTCCGAAAGCTAGTGACTCCAAACAAAACTGCTGGACTTTAACCTGGTGTAGCAAGACTTCTTACTTTGAAATTAAAGTAGAAGGCAAATAATCTTTTGAAGTCCCATGAATATAGAAAGAGTGCAGGAGAAGGGCATAAGCTGGGGGTAGATTTTATCAACATTCTGGTTAAAGTTTGACTCACGGCAGGTGAAAGCTGACATTGGTTTAACTGGCCTGTCTCATGGGTGTGCTAACCAGCTATAATACCCTGCTTGCTCCTCTTGGCAACATAAAAGACAATAAGAGAAAACTTACCTTGAATGGCTCCTTGTGTTTCCAGTTATATTTTCACTTGATTTCACCTGACAGGAAAGTTATGGCGACTTCCCGCACAGGTCAGAATTGAAGGAAATCTTTTGGAAACCAATTACTTTATTGGATCAAAGCTGCGTATTTTAAGATGGAGGCCATTAACGTCAGGTGGATGCCTTTACTCTCTGTTCAGAACAGCAGGTTAAGTGCAAAGAGTGGCTCGGTAGCATCACTACTGAGTCCTAAAGGATATAGCTGCTCGACTGGGTCTGCGACAGGTGCTGAGGGAACCAACAAGAGGAATAAACATACTTGATCTCATCCTCTCCAAACTGCCAAACGCAAATGCACCTGTCCTTGACAGTATAGGTCATAGTGACAACTGCACAGTCCTTGTGGAGACGGAGTCCCACCTTCACATGGAGGATACCGTCCATCATGTTATAGAATAGAATTTACAGTGCAGAAGGAGGCCATTTGGCCCATCGGGTCTGCACCGGTCCTTAGGAAAGAGCACCCCACCCAACCCCACACCTCCACCCTGTCCGCGTAACCCAGCAACCCCACCTAACCTTTTTGACACAAAGGGCAATTTAGCATGGCTAATCCACCTGCACATCTTTGGACTGTGGGAGGAAACCGGAGCACCCGGAGAAACCCACGCAGACACGGGGAGAACGTGCAGACTCCACACAGACAGTGTCCCAAGAAGGGAATCAAACCTGGGACCCTGGAACTGTGAAGCAACTGTGCTAATCACTGTGCTGCTGTGCTGCCTACGAGCTGCCCACCCATGTTGTGTGGCATTGCCATCGTGCTATGTGGGATAGATTCAGATCAGATCGAACAAAACAGTATCCATGAGGTGCGATGGTCCATCAACAGCAACAAAATTGTACTCAGGCACAATCTGTAACCTCATGGCCAGCCCCATGGGTGGCACGGTGGTACAGTGTTTAGCACTGCTGCCTCATAACGCTCCGTTCGATTCTTTTTAAAAATAAATTTAGAGTGCCCAATTCATTTTTTCCAATTAAGGAGCAATTTAGCATGGTCAATCCACCTACCCTGCACATCGTGGGTTGTGGGGGCAAAACCCATGCAAACACAGTTAGAATGTGCAAACTCCACACGGATAGTGACCCAGAGCCGGGATTGAACAAGGGACCTCGGTGACGTCAGGCTAATCATCGCGCCACCGTGCTGCCCTACCCGGTTCAATTCTGACCTTGGGTGACTGTCGAGTTGGAAACACTCTCCCTGTGTCAGCGGGGATTTCTTCCAGGTGCTCTGGTTTCCTCCCACAGTCCAAAGATATGCAGGTTTGGTGGATTGGCCATGATCAAGTCAGATGGGGTTACAGGATTATGGGAATGAGGCGGAGGTTTAGGTTGGGTGCTCTTTCAGAAGGTCAGTGCAGACCTAACAGGCTGAATGGCCTCCTTCTGCACTGTAGGGATTCTATAAATATATCCCCCACTCTACCATTAGCACCAAGCTAGGGGATAAATCCTGGTTAGTGCAGAAGGCCATATCGGGAGCAGCACCATTATAACACAGGACTACTTGTGTGCCAAGCAATAGGTGATAGACAGAGCTAAGCGATCCCATACCAATAAATCAGATCTAAGCCCTGCAGTCCTGCTACGTCCAGTCATGAATGGTGGTGAATAATTAAACAATTAATTGGAAGAGGAGGCTCCACAAATATCCCCATCCTTAGTGATGGAGGTGTGCAGCAACACCAATGCAAAACAGAAGGTGAAATCATTCACAATAATCTTCAGCCAGAAGTGCCAAGTGGATGATCTATCTCGGTCCCCTCCAGTAGTTCCCAGCATCACAGATGGCAGCCTTCAGCCAATTTGATTAACCCTACCTGATATCAAGAAATGGTTGAAGGCACTGGATACTGCAAAGGCTATGGGCCCTGACAATATTCCAGCAATAGTACTGAAGGTTTGTGCTCCAGAATCTGCTGCACCTCTAGCCAAGCTGTTCCAATGCAGCTACAACACTGGCATCACCCTGGCAACGTGAAATATTGCCCAACTATGTCCTGTACATAAAAAACAAGACAAATCCAACCAGGCCAGTTACCACCTTATCAAATGCCATTTACTTAGCAATAACCTGTTCACTGGTGCTCAGTTTGGGTTCTGTCAGGGTGACTCAGTTCCTGATCTCATTGTAGTTTTGGTTTAAACATGGACAAAAGAGCTGAATGCCAGAAGTGAGGTGAGAGTGACTGCCCTTGACGTCAAGGCAGCATTTGATCGACTATGGCACCAAGGAGCCCTCGCATAACTGGAGTCAATGGGAATCAGGGAGAAAACTTTCCATTGGTTTGAGTCATACCTTGTACAAAGGAAGATGGTTGTGGTTGTTGAAGGTCAGTTATCTCAATCCCTCAACATCACTTCAGGTGTGATATAAATACCGTGCCTTCAGGAGCAGATCCAAGGCTGGGAATTCTGCAGCAAGTAACTCACCGCCTGACTCCCCAAAGCCTGTGCACCATCCACAAGACACAAGTCAGGAGTGTAATGGAATACTCCCCACTTGCCTGGATGAGTACAGCTCCAACAACACTCAAGAAGCTCGACACCACCCAGGACGAGGCAACCCCCTTGATTGCTCCCCTTCCACAAACATTCAAACCCTCCACCACTAATGCACGTGTACCATTGACAAGATGCACTGCAGTAACTCACCAAGGCTCCTTAGGCAGCACCTTTCCAAACCCATGACCACTATCACCTAGGAGGACAAGGCTGCCAGATACCGGGGAACACCACCACCTGGATGCTCCCCTCCCAGCCTGACTTGGAAATATACCACCGTTGCTTCACTGTCACTGGGCCAAAATCCAAAAACCCCCTCTCTAACAGCACAGTGGGTGCTCTTACATCACATGGACTACAGCAGTTCAAAAAGGCAGCTCATCATCACATTCTCAAAGGCAATTAGGGATGGGCAAAAAACGCTGACCAAGCCAGTGAAGCCCACATGCCGTAAAAATGAATAAAAATCAAATAAAATTGGCACGATATTCAAGCAAGTAACATGGACGATTTTAACTGCCTCAGTTTAACTGCACTTCCAAAGCATCTTTTTGATAGAACACTTTAGAACTATCTGAAGTCATGATAGGTGTATGCAAATACAAGTCTTTAATTTTTTTTTACTTGACTTGTTTGTACTGGGTAGATAGAGATAGTATTAGCACACAGAATCAGCTCAGTTTGTGTCTGTGTTTATTATCTTGAGTTCCTTGTTTTTATTAATCGTGCGCTGCCTCATTGAACGAAACTGACGTGAGATTCTAAAATGAGTCAACGGCAGCCAATCTAATCATTCTGTATTAATTTAAAGATCAAATGCTCTTCGATAAGAAGTAATGTGCTTTTGACTTTTGTTTTGAATTTCTTTTTGTTTTACGGTCCATACATACTGCTCAATAAAAACAGATAGGGAGGTTGATTCATATATGAACTAAATCCTCAACAATGAGGTTTACATAAAGGACAAAACTTCCAGTCAGCGTCAGACACTGGGCGGGATTCACCGACCCCCGCCAGGTCGGAGAATCGCCGGCGGGCGGCGTGAATCCGGCACCGACCGGTGCGGTGCGGCATGATTCCCGCAGCGGCCTCCCCGGCGATTCTCCGACATGCGATGGGCCGAAGTCCCACTGGTTCTTTGCCAGTCCCGCCGGCATAGATTAGACTAGGTCCCTGGCGGCGTGGGCGGGCTCTGCGGTCCTGGGGGGCATGGAGCGATCTGGCCCCAGGGGGTGCCTCCACGGTGGCCTGGCCCATGATCGGGGCCCACCGATACGCGGGCGGGCTTATGCCATGGGGGCACTCTTTTCCTACGCGTCGGCCGTGTCAGCCTCCATGATGGCTGGCGCGTAGGTGAAACCCCCCCGCGCATGCGCAAGGATGACCTCATCAGCCGCTGATGCTCCCGCGCATGCGCGGTCTCGCGCCGGCCGGCGGAGTCCCTTCGGCCCCGGCTGGTGTGGCACAAAAGGCCTTCCACGCCAGCCGGCGGGCCGCAAACCACTCCAGCGCCAGCCTAGCCCCTGAAGGTGCAGAGGATTCCGCACCTTTGGGGCGGGCTGACGCCGGAGTGGTTCACCCCACTCCGTCCCACCGGGACCGAACACCCCGCCTGGTACGGGAGAAAGTCCCGCCCACTGTGTCTGACACTGACAGTGATTTAATCTGCCCACTGACTATATTATACTGGTACATTTGCACCTTCCAATACCGGTTCCTGTAGGGATGCAAGGATGAACATGTTCAGGAGTCCAATGTCGAGCATACTTCCAGTGCAGCCATGCCCACTGACTAATCATGAATGGAAGACATACTGCTTAAGGTTTGTCTTCAGTTCATTGATTATACATTGTTTAAAAACCTTCTCCACCACTCTCAACACACAAAAAATACCCAACCTGCCCTCAACCCCCGACGATGCTGCCTCTTCTGACATCGGCCGGACAGGAGTCAGGGACTTGGAATGTGAGTCGGGAGGTGAGTATTGTGGGTGGGAGGTGGGGCTGAGGCAGGACAGGGCTGAGAATTGTCAGGTGGTGGAGAAGGTAAACACTGCTTGGGCTGGGGGGGTGGGCAACAGGTGGAGGGTGAGGATAGAAATGCCAATTTCCGGCAGAAGGGTGAGCTATGATGGGTGTGGGAAGGTGAAACTCTACGTAAATCCTTGTCAAATCTAGGGTAGGTATAGGCAATCAGCCCAATTGCCTGTGGTTCTGTTCATCTGATCCCACTATCAAATAAATTGTGGAGCAAACCAGACTGGGTAAAACCAGCAATCAGAACTTTAAACTTCACAAATAAATATTGATTTATTGATTGATTGATATTTATTGTCACATGTACTGAAGTACAGTGAAAAGGATATTTCTGCGGTCAAGGGAATGTACACAATACGTACATAGTAGACAAAAGAATAATCGATAGAGAACATTGACACATGGTACATATATGAAGTGGAAAAAAGTTTTAGTAGGTCAGAACGGTGATAAGAGGTTAAAGAAAAGGGTCTGGTTGAGAGAGCTCGCAGAGAGTCGCCATGCTCCGCCGCCATCTTGAATCATGGATATCACAGATGTGCATAGATGTGCACATCCCAGACCTTCCTCAAGGTCCTTATGATGCGCATCAGTAATGTAATTTGATTCAGAGGCCTCTGTCCATATCAGAAGATCTGGATTATTGTTCTACAGAAATGTAGGGCATGTTTCTCCCAAAACAATGACTATATCTTATAATCTGTATTGTCACAAGTAGGCATACATTAACACTGCAATGAAGTTACTGTGAAAAGCCCCAAGTCGCCACATTTTGGCGCCTGTTCAAGTACACAGAGGGAGAATTCAGAATGTCCAACTGACCTAACAGCTCGTCTTTTGGGACTTGTGGGAGGAAACCAGAGCACCTGGAGGAAACCCACGCAGACTGGGGGAGAATGTGGAGACTCCACACAGACAGTGACCCAAGCCGGGAATCGAACCTGGATCTGTGAAGCAATAGTGCTACCCACTGTGCTACCATGCGTGATCAAAAGGGCATGTTGCATCTGAAAAGCAGCTCCCCACGGCGCAATGTGGCTGACAGAAACCAGGAGACTCTGCTCCCGGGAGTTATCCAGCTGCCAATGCCTGGCGGAATCTAAAGCGATCTCGCGAGATTTTGCGATGTGAATCCTGCCCATTCTGGGCGGTGTCACTTTTTGGCAAATCTGCAAATATTTGAGCGAGACAACTAGTCTCACTTTAACTTTAATATGTGGTTTCCCCAAAAAGGGGGACCAGACGGAATGGCACGTGGTGGTCTCCCAGGGGATGAGAGGGCCCCAGGTGCTTGCTCTCTGGGCAGAGTGACATCCTGGCAAAGCAGGTGCGACCTGGCCATCCTGGTAGTTACAGCATAGCATCATATCAGTGCCACCTGGGTGCCAACCTGGCATTGCCCAGGTGCTGAGGTGGCACTGCTAACCGACAGGGGCACTGCCAAGGTGCCAAGCTAGCATTTTTAAAATTACCGCAATCGGGCCAGGGGTGCCCTATGTGGGTGTGGGGGGGGGGGGGGGGGGGGGGGGGGGATAAAGGGGTGCCTCAATCTCTTCCTGCACTGATGAGGTGAGCTCGTTAGCACAGGAAATGAAGTAAGATCTGCCTCGGTGGGGCACAGGCGTCAAGAAACACCCCGCTATTCGCACCCAAATCGTGACTCTTTAATTGGGCGTTAAATCACACCCCATGTCATTAAATACACATAGACAGTTGATATTCTGTTAACACAATTGTAAGGCATTTTGATATTTTGTATATTTCTGTCATGCTGTCAGGCCGATTGATTTTCTCTGTTCCTTTTAAATTTGTCTCATCTTGATACTTGTGTCAAAATGTAACCAGATGAGAAGTGGACCAACACCTTGAGCTCAAAGTTGGGTGGTAGGAATATGGAGTGGGTAGGACATCGCTCAAAAGGAGAATATTTCTGTAATAACAGAATATGGGCAGCACAGTAGCATAGTGGTTAGCACAATTGGTTCGCAGTTCCAGGGTCCCAGGTTCGATTCCCTTCTTGTGTCGCTGTCTGTGTGGAGTCTGCATGTTCTCCCCGTGTGTGCGTAGGTTTCTTCTGGGTGCTCTGGTTTCCTCCCACAGTCCAAAGATTTGCAGGTTAAGTGGACTGACCTTGCTAAATTACCCTTAGTGCACAAAAAGGTTGGGTGGGGTTGTGGGGATAGGGTGGATGTGTGGGCTTGGGTAGAGTGCCCTTTCCAAGGGCCGGTGCAGACATGATGGGCCAAATGGCCTCCTTCTGCACTGTAAATTCTATGACTCTATGAACATCAAGAATTGGCTCCCCTAGTTAATTTATAAGACACAATGATTTATTATTACTATTTACAGAGTATTTAAAACGGTCTTTCCATATTCAACTCTCGGAGCCAACTGCCAGGACAAGTCACAATATGCCCCAGTGAATTCCCAACTCTGTCCCTGATTAGATTAGCATGTCACATGACCCGTCCCTCAGAAAACTTTTCCAAACGGAGCTAGCCCCTAAATCTCTCCAACTTTCAGTCCCTTTTTACACATGGGAATAATTAAATTACACAATTGCAAAAACAGTAATGATAATGAACACTTTTACACTAGTCCAACAATAACTCAGTCTGTCCGGTGACTTCTTCTTTCTTGTGGAGTGACTCCAGTGACTGACATTCTTCCATTGAGGTAGTAACTGTTGACCTTATTTCACAATTGTCTCTTTTTGTGGTGCCTTCCAGACCCATTGCTGGAATTTCTTTCATAATTCATGTAGTGAAGCTAACATCGTTGACGTGTTCGGGAGGAACCGCCCATTATAGTTATCCGTCCGCAGATAGGTTTAGTGTTCTGAGTTATTCCTAGGGGCCTGTACCTCCCTAATTGCTTTTGTCTTGTCCACCATGGGGTGCACTCCTGTATGTCCACAAGATAACCCAGGTAAGTCACCTCATCAGCCTTCTCTCGAGATGCACTCCTGCTTTCGGGAATATCCTTAATACTTCTTCCAAATTCAATTAGTGTTCTTCTTCAATAAGTCGTATTACTAATACATCATCCAAGTCTACGACAACACCCAGCAAGTCTTGTAGTTAACTCTCCATGAATCTTTTGAATATAGCATACGCTACTGAAACTCTAAAGGGCAAGTATGTACGCTAGTACAGCCCCTAATGGGTATTTATGGTCTATTCCTTCAAGGCATCATCCAGCTCCAGCTACGAGTACACATGACTCATTGTGAACGTTTGACCTCAAACCAGTTTCACATTTCGATCTTCAATTTTGGATCGGGGTACTTGTCCAACTTGCAGTCCCCGCAGATGTGAGTGGTTTTATCTGGTTTTACTACTGGCACAATGGATGCTGCCCATTCTGAAAATCACACCGGCTGAATGATGCCTTAGTCTTCCAGCCATTTCAACTCTGTTTTGCCCTTTTCCAATAATACATAGGGCCCATCCCTGAAAACTTTGGGGTGGCTTCCAGATTCACATGAATTCTCACCTTTCCAGTTCTTCCTGGAAAACATCTTGGTACTTGTTGACGATGTTGAGCGGGCTCCTTTCTTTGATGCTAAAAATCTCCAGCCAATTTACTTTGATCTCTAGGAGTCAGTCATGCCCCATTAAACTTGATCAATGACCCGCCACCACGACCAAAGGTAGCTGAGCGGATTGCTGTTGATAGCTCACTGGAGTCATCACTGTTCCTGTTATCTTTATGGTCTCTTCCGTATACCTCATCAGCCTGATCCCAGTGTTCTTCAACCTCAAGGGGTGGACCCACCTTGAAGGTACCGGTAGGTCTGCTCCCACACCATAGTGGCTGAAGCCCCAGTGCCAACTTCCATCCGTAATGCTCTTCCGTTTACCAATAACTCCACTGTGAATGGGTCCACTTTGCCCACTTCTACATTATTGAGAGACATAGGGCTGGATTCTCTGCCCAGCCGTGCCACTTTTCTGCCCAGGCCCGCCAGTGGGATTCTCCGTTATGCCAGTCGGTCAATGAAATTTCCCATTGTGGGGCAGCCCCACGCCGTCAGGAAATCCACGGGCGTGAGTGCGCTGCCAACGAAACGGAGGGTTCCACCAACGGAGAGTCCAGCCCACTGTACCCAATCTCCCGTAGTAGGACCTAGTTTTTCAAAAAGAGGGATTTGACTGTTCTCTTCCTTGCAGGCTGTTCTTATCTGGACTTCATCTGCAACTCTTGCAATTGAGCACTTGCCATGAATTCTTGCAATCATTGGCCTTTACTTCACCATCAATGTAATAACTTCAAGAACAAAGACTGGACAAAGATCAACACCTACACAGGCACAGACATGACAAGACACGCCACTGGGGCAGAGGCTGTCAGACACCCTGTTTACAGAAACTGACCTAGACAATGGCCTGTCCAGTAAGCCTTACCAAAATACAGAAATCGCATCCATTACTTGCTGAGAGCAGGAAATGACCATGTGCCAGTTGTCTTTGCATGGCCCGTGTGGGCTTGATAATCCAATCGGATGACTTGATTTATTACCTAGAGACATGGTCAGAAAGGGATGTGAAGCTACAGCTCTCAAAGACATTGTAGTTGCAACCAGGAAGGGTGACCTGGACAGTCACGAGAAGTCATGTGGAAGGATTCATTCAGCAGCCCAACATCCCGAAGACGAGCTCTTGCACTTGGGTCTTGCTAAGCAACTGGTGTTGTTAATGTAGGTATGTACTATTGCTTCGTGGGTTATTAAAGATTTTCCATGTAAAGTGGAAATTGGATCCACAGTTTGTTTCTTGTTGTTGATACCAAAGTACGGGCTGAGGATTGAGAGGTGGGTGAGACACCTTGTTTGAAGTCTTGCACAGTCCAGTTGTAAAATAATCTTTTCAATATGTTGTGCCACAAGCCTTAGAGAACATAGTAAAAGAATATAAGTATAATATACAATGCCACCATTCAATTTAATGGATACCTTAAATGGTAAAAGCATTGTGTTCAGAGACCAACACAATTGATACTTTTTCAGTATTCATTCAGTGTGAATTGGCGACTATCCATCACTCATACTTTTAGCGGTAACTGTGGAAAAATCCTGTCTAGTGTGGCTTCATGTCAAAGGCATATGATTGCCAGAGTGTTAGGCACACCAGATACAGGTTTAGATATTGCCTTGTTGAAGGTAAGAAGGAACTAGCTGTGGCATTTCTTGCACAATATACATAGAAGAACCATTTTCAGATTTTCACAGTGGTGGCTTCTACTAAGTTGAATTTAAAATGATTTGAAACAAACTTTGATTAAAATTGAGAACAGAAGTGCTGCTGAGCAAAGACTGCTATTTTAGAGATACCATGCTAAGTTTATTTTTCAAATCAAGCCTGTAATTTAGAAAGACAGTCATTTCACCCCTTATTGCTCCGAGATGTTACTATGAATTTAAAATATTTTTGTGATCATCACTGATGGAAGAATTAACATTCAACCAGATTTCCAATCTGCAATGATTCAAATCAGCCTTTTTTATTGTGAGGAAAACTCCATGGCTCGAGATTTTCCTTATTCTAATTTCTCGAGGTTATTTAAAAATGACTTCTTTCCTTTTCCCATTATCCGTCTTGTTGCATCACGCACTGCATCACAGCTGAGGGGGCAGGCACAAATCTGCCAATGCCACCCTGTAGGTGGCCACCGGAAAGTGCAAGAAAACGCCACAGGGTGACTTAGATTTTTCCTCCTTCCCTGTGGGAAGCAGCTGGCCCATGCTCTCCGCCTCTCCGATCACACAGCTGAGATCAGGAACTGACTATGTGAGAATAACAGGTGTGAGCCGATGTTCTATCACTTTGCAGCACAGCATGTTAGATTTGACCACGTTGTGACTCAGTCCCATCTGTGCCTGTCTCTCGATAAGGAACGGTTTCACATGCACCATAGGATACTTTTTTTCCCCTCTCCCTGTTGATGTCACAGTTTTTCAGTATATCTATTGTTTGAATTTTTTTCTTTGACTTGATATTTTTTGTTGCACTTTGGAACAATTTTGTTCCTCTGTTCCATTTATTAATATTTCAGTTGAAAAATAAATCTGGCACAAATACGATTGAACTACTTAGCACAAAGGAATATCAAGCGAAAGATACATTTTTCAGAATAATTACCATGAACTAGTCATATTTAATTATTGGCTTCAGCAAGTCAATTAATAAAATGTGGTCATGCCCAGCAGAGTCATTTTATATTCGTAACATGTGGAACATAAATGGTATCTGATGTGGAATTTTTGAATTGACGTTTTCTTTTAAAATGGGCAATGTGCTGCCGCAAATGTGGCAGCTGGAGGTGTGTTTATTCAGGACCTGACTCACAGTTTGGCTGTACTATAAAGACAAACATGTATTCCAGAGCAGAGGATGTTGATTGCCCCTCAGATCCATTAGCTGCAAGCCATTTATTCATTTCTAGTGGTGGGCTGTGATCGACAACTTCCACAAAACAGGTGCAGTCTTGATTCATTCATCTCCTTCAAAAGAAGGGACACTCAGTGCGGAAAACTCAGTGTTTAAAAACATAACCACATCAAAGAGCAGTAAGTTCATTGCAATTATACGCTGCCGGAGAAATTGAGTGGCTTTCTTCTGGTGGGGAAGGGGGGAGGAGAGTGAGAGAAACACAGAAGATGCACAGTGTTAGAGATAAAGCAACCCAATGTATGGGTAGCTGGTGGCTTCAGTGGCCAGGGCATCCTGTATGTGGTGCAGGGTGGGGGTTTTACTGCCCTCCTGATGGGTGGGGGGGGGGGGGGGTTAACGGGTGTGTGGGAGGGGGGTTGGTGCCAGGGGCATAGTGCTGCCTGCTCACCCTGGCCGCCCTGAAGAGATGGTGCAGTTTTTTACAGTACTGCTGTCTGGTCCAGACGTTGTTGCTGGTGGCGTTGATCACCTCTACCACCTGCGCCCAGGCACGGTGAAAGATGGCTGGCAGCCTCCTTCCTGGGCTGGGGTACAGGTTGGTCAGCCTTCCTCCACGGCATCCAGAAGGATCTCAAGCTCTGCATTGGCGAATCGTAGGGTAACTCATCTTGCTGCCATCTTGTTGGCTGGGATGGTGTGTGTAAATGTGGCTGCAGTTTGTCAGCCTTCTGAGTTGAATCGCGAATCTGACAAATCCCGCACCATTTCTCGTTGGAATCGATTGTGTTCCATATGAAGATCATGCACGTGTGTGCATGCTTCCCGGGGAGTGTGCATGACAGTTACTAGCTCCTTAACAGTCGCTGAATCGGTCCAGGTACGGCGCCAGTTTTGCTGTCGTGGAAGTCCATGCATCCTTCCCCAGCGTCAACACTTTGGGTGCAATTCTCCAAAAGATTTCTAAGTGTTGCAGCGAGCGGGAATTGCCGCAAGCTTCCCGGCACTTGCCTCAGCGAATTTGGCAACGCTATTCAGCGTTAATTGGTCCACTTAACAAGGCCTCACGGGCATCCAATCCCCCAACTCTCCTTGTGATCCCAACCTTCCCTCCACCTCCCTTCCCTTTCAACCCCCCAACCCTCCCTTCACACAACCCCTCTCACCACTTTGAACAATGCATGTGGCTAACGATGCCCTCTCTGTGTCTCCTCAGGAAAAGCTCTCACATAATTGCCAGGAGAGGGCCCAGACTGGCAGAGGGGCGCCAGACTTAAGATTCCTCACCTCCTTCGAGGAGCATGTCCTGGAGTTGACCAGGGTGACCAAAGATAGAGCAGTCACCCCAGTGGAGGTTGGCAGAAGCCGAGCTCCACCCAGAAGTCAAATGTGAGTTATTATTGCTTTACTGACTGGCCAATCCCTCCCTCTGACCACATGTCCATTCTCCCGCAGGTCCTCCAGCCAACGGTGCTGGTCAGCCCTGGCAGCACCCTCTCTCGCCTCTCAGAAGACCATCTTGAAGGAGAGCTCTGAGGATGCCAACGGAATAGTCGTGGCACTGCTGTCATCCCTACCCTCCACCAGTGCCGATACACACCTCGGTGGGAAATGTTAGTGGAGAGGCTTCGAGGGCAAAATCTGGTGAGCACCACACTGCTGCTGATGGATATCAAGTGCAGGCAGGAACCCCCAAGCAGGACAACAGTCGGAAGTCCACTGGATCCCAGGACCCAGCTGGGTCCAAGTCTGATGCTGAGCCTGTGGAAGTGGGTTACCCGGAGCTGATGGGGTTACCCGGAGCTGATGGGGACATTAGGGAGCAGCTGGGATATTCAGAGGGAGATGTCAGCAACACTCCAGCAGATCCATAGCCGATCGGAGGAGTCTCAGATGCTATGGGTGCAGGAGATGTCGTCGGCAATGCGTGGCACCGAGGCCCATACTGCAAGGGTGGTGACCGCAATGGAGAGGCTGGTGCACAACATCGGCAGCATTAGAGAAGGTGTCCAAAGCGACCCACAGTCAGTGACGGCCATGGCTGAGGGTCTCGACAGAATGTCTGCCTCACTGGGGGATGTGACCCAGTACCAGACTGACCTTGATGTGGTTCTGCGGGAGATGTCCCGTTCTCAGATGGGAATAGTCGAGGTGCTGCGGTGCTTGTCTCAGTCGCAGGCGGGCATTGTGAAGGCTCTGTAGAGTATGTCCCAGTCACTGAGGGCGTCGACACGATGATGCGGATCATGGGGAACTGGCAGGGCCTGCAGAGCCAGATGGTGCAGGAGAAACCAGAGTTTGAACCAGCTGCCCCTCCAACCCAAGGTAAACCCCATGGCCCTATGGACACTGGGCGGAGGGAAGGAAAGCTGGGTGCCAACACAGCCCCGTCCCATGGAGTGGGGATGTTAGCCTTTAAGTCCCCCGAGTTCCACTCCTCTGATGAGGCCTCGTCTCGCAGTCAGTACACAATACAGGGTGGCACGACTGTGCATGTGCCGTCGACAAGTGCTCCGAAACCCTCTGGTCCCAGAGGACACCTGCCAGGGGCATTGATGGCCACAGGACAGGGTAAGCAGCTGGCTTCCTGCACCTCTGATGTGCATCCTGGGGAGACACCTAGACCAAGTGGTAGAAATAGGAAGGCTGAGTGCATTGAGGATCACTGAGGGCACCGAGGGAGTGGGGACGGTGCGGGGGGGATAGGTAGGGGGTGAGGATGGTTGTGGGGGTGTGGGCAGCTGGGGAAGCAGCACCATTGGGAGAGTGGGGAATTGTATTACATATAAAACACCTTTGTGCACAACCAGTGTGAGGACTCTGTCACTTTCTACCGCAATCTCCAAACCCTTGGCCCAGCTCTCCAGGCATCCCCCTAGCCCCAGGCACACTGCGTGGAGGTGATGGGTGTGAGCGAGCACTCAGCAGACAGGCAGGGTCAGGCTATGGCTTAGACTGAGGAGCACCGGCGCCCAGCTCTCTATGAGTTATCATCAACTCCCTGCCCTCGACAGTGACCCACTTATGGTTTCGATATAGACCAGCATCCTGGATGTGACACATTCCCTGGGAGAGTGGAAAATAGGTATAGGATGTGTTGGACCAGACCATATCCCATGAGATTCTGGTGAGTACGAGGGCCTCTCTGGCCTCCGGGCTTGCCGGATCCTCGCCACTGCCGCCTGTCCACCAGCCTCCGGCTGGGCCTCAGGTTCCTCTTTGGGATCGTCTCCAGCCCCTGCTGGTCCGGCGCCATCTTATCATATCATCCATGTCCTCCTCCTCCTACTCATGTTCCTCATCACCAATCTCCAGCACATAGCCACGCTGCTGTGCGAGGTTGTGGAGGGCACAGCAGACACAGAGTGGGCAACCCTCCAGGTGGTGTACTGGAGTGCGCCACTGGAATGGTCGAGGCTTTGGAACTGCATCTTGAGGAGTCCGATGCACCACTCAATCACAGCCTGGGTGGCTGCATGGGGCTCATTGTACTGGGGTCTCCGCTTCGGTCTCCGTACTGGTGTCATTAGCGAGGTCCTTACCGGTTACCCCTTATTCTCCAAGAGCCAGCCGCCCATTCTTGGGTGCTCTTCAAAGAGGGCGGGAATGACCGACTGCCCCAGGATGTAACTGTCATGCACACTCCCTGGGAAGCCTGCACATACGGGCATGATCTTCATGTGGTGGTCACACACGAGCTGCATATTCAGGGAGTGGAATCCCTTTCGGTTCACATAGGGCACCCCATGGGCGACATTCGTAGCATCTAAGACCTCCTGGACTTAGGGCATCCCGGCGATGGCAGAGAAACTTGCTGCCCGGGCACCTTGCTGGGCTTGGTCCATGTCAAAAATGGGTAATTGTCTGCCCTGGCATACAGGGCAGCCATGACCTGTCAGATGCACCTGTGCGCTGTGGCCTGTGAGATATCAGACAGGTCACCGCTTGAGCCCTGGAATGAGCCCGAGGTATAAAGGTTCAAGGCTGCAGTGAACTTGACAGCGACCAGGAGCAGGTGTCCTCCTTCACCATGTGGTGCCAAGTCCACGAGGACATGGCACAGGTGCCACACTGTCTCCTTGTTGAGATGGAATCTCCTGCGACACATGTTGTCCATCATCTGTTCAAATGACCAATGACACTTGTACACCCTGGGCCTTCGCAGGACTCCCCCGCTGGATCCCTCGCGGGCCTGATGGGCAGCTGGGTTCTCAGGAATGTGGGGCGGGGTCCAGCACATGGCCCATCGCCTCGGGCTTCTGCAGATGCTGCTGCTGCTGCCGACTCTGGCGTCTGGCTGTCTGGCCTAGCAGCAGCACCACATCCCTGCTATAGCATTCGATATCTGTAAGAAATTGGGAGAGGGTATTGGACTGACAGTGGTGGCTTCCACCCTGGGACCCTCCGTTTCCCCATTGATTTCACCCCCCCCCACCAACCACCCGAAATGCCCTGCCCACGCTCTCCCAGGTGCAGCAGGTCCCCTCATCGGACCACATATCCTGTAATAATTTTAATGGTCTCAAATAAGCTTGCATTAACACTGCAATGAAGTTACTCTGAACAGCCCATAGTCACCGCATTCCGGCGCATGTTCGGGTACACAGGCGGAGAATTCAGAATGTTCAATTAACAGCACATTTTTCGGGACTTGTGGGAGGAAACCAGAGCACCCGGAGGAAACCCACGCAGACACAGGGAGAACTTGCAGGCTCCGGACAGACAGTAATCCAAGCCGGGAATCGAACCTGGGACCCTGGCATTGTGAAGCAACAGTGCTAGTCCCCAGACATCAGCTTGTAAGGTCACCCTGTAACCACAGAGGCTGGTTTAGCACAGTGGGCTAAACAGTTGGCTTGTAATGCAGAAGACCAGCAGCGCGGGTTCGATTCCCGTACCAGCCTCCACGAACAGGCGTCGGAATGTGGCGACTAGGGGCTTTTCACAGTAACTTCATTTGAAGCCTACTTGTGACAATTTCACCTGGAACAGGCATTGATCCCTTCCCCATGGCACTCACCCACCCTCCAGCAGTGGCCATGTCCCGAGCTGTGTCCCATTCTCTGGGTGTTCGGATATTAGCTACTGTGTGAGGTGTTGCCTCCCACAGTGTTCAAGCACAGCGCCCAGGCATCAGGGTGTGATTGGGATGCTAAGCAATGACTCCCACATGCTACATGGCACACCCACCCACAGAATTCACTTGGCATCTGTGAAATTCCCACTTAACCACAATTGCCAATTCCCTATTAACCAAAGTATTCAGCGCATAGCCAGAGGCCTTGACAGTCAGTGGGGGTTATGGGTGGTGGGTGAGGAAGACAGGCTGGGTCAAGGGCTGCCCCCGGAATGGTGCTACAAGCAGTGGCTACTCACCTCCTCGGCTCCTCACAGAAGCCCTTCCGCCAGGTTCACGTTTGTCAAAAGCTGTACTAATGGGCACCAGCTTGAGCACTTTCCGCGGAGGCTGCTGAATGACGGTAAGCTCTAGGATATGGGGTGGGTCCCATTAATTGCATGGAAAAGTGGCTTAATTGGCAATAATTGGTTTCTTGCCACACTACGGCAAGATCCCGATTTCACCTATGGGAGCGGGCCGGTTGAGCCGCAAACTGTCTGGTGCCTGGCGCGGTTCTTGTTTTCTACCTCTCCTGCTATTCACCGGCTTTGGTTCGCCTGGGCGAGAGCGTAACAAGGCCGGAGAACCGCGCCCTTAGTCTCAGGAACAGAGAATCTGCCGATAGTCTCCCAAAAGGAGAATCTCGTCCATGATATTTGCAGTCTGGAAAATAATGCACAGCAAAGTGTAGCCTTGGAAGCAGAGCTTACTGACCCCTATTTACATTGTTTCTATTGGGGCTGATATGGCATTCTAATCAAAAGAGAATTCCATAACTCTGCTTGAGTTTTTCTACCGATCTGCTCTATTTTAAAAATGGGGGCACTTCAGTAACTGGCTTTGATGCCACAGTGAGTACTAAATTCTGCCGGCCCCTGCGAAGCAGGCTGGGAGGCACAGGGACTGGTAAAATCATGGGAACCTGGGTCAGGTTGGCTCGATGACACAGTCCTGCCATTGGGGCATTTTACTAATGGCAGGACAAAAAGTGGAAAGGCTGCCCGCCCCAGTGATATAGGCAGCCAATTTAGATATGTAAAGGCTCTGTTAAGGGAAGAGAAGGCAGGACCCACAGCCTCATGACCTCCATGGAGGGGTCCCCCTCTAACCCTCAGCTCTCTAACCCTCTGTTAAAAGAAAATGATAAACTCACCTGCTGTAGGCTTGCCGACTTCGGCATACCTCAGCAGTGTCTACCTCTCCCAGTGGTCGGCAAGGAAGGCCTTTGGAACCACTTTGTATCCCAAAATCAGGGTTCCCAATCGCCTGATACGATTCTGTCCCACATGTGCAAGAAATGCATCCTCTGCAGTTATTGGATCTCCAAACTCAGTCCACTTCCAAAGTCCTTCACGAGCCATAAAGAAATTTGTGCTGCACTGATGATATGAAAGTCAGTCCATAGTTATAAAAAAAGTTTAAAATTGTAGGAACCTAATAGTCTGATAAACTTCTCAGAACTCATACCATTCAGTATAGCTGTTAATAAAAGCCCCGTCTTCAGTTGCCTTTGGATGCAGAGCAAGTGTAATAACCTATCTCTATTCATAGAGAGGAGTCTGCCACTGCAGCCATCCATCTCCAAAGTGTGTATAATAATAAATAAACAAAGATCATATCAATAACAATAACTTCTGAAAGTCTTTCCCTCAAGGCAAGAGGTTGGTAACATAAGGGAAATAAAGTAAAGATAATGCCAATGAAAACCCAATCTTTTGAAACATAGGGACTTAATCATATTCCCCCATTCCCTGTTCATATTACTGATTGCCTTAATTACATTTATCTTGGACTTGAAACTAGTAATGATCAGTCCCCACAGGTGTGGAATCTTTGTGAGCAACGTTTAAGCTGTCTGTCGTTTACAGATTCCTCAGCTGATACAACGAGCTGGAGTCGGGAGGAACAGAGCGAGGAATGGTCGGCAAATACAAGCTTCAGTTCATTGCCTGTGCGGGCAAATAGCAGTTAGAGGTCCCAAAGTGTAAAAGAGGAACAGCACGTGAATTCCATGATTCAAAGTAATTGCATTTCTGCAGGCAGGAATAGGACAGGGAACTAGAACGTGGTAATGTGAGAAGCAGAGTGACTGACGGTTCTCGGCAATTAGGAATATTCCCAATTTTCTGTGTCTATCTTTACTCATTTTTCTTGCTCCATTGAATGCATTTAGTTTTAGGAAATCTGGCTTTTAATTATTATTACTGTTATTTTATTTTACAGAAGTGAAATGGGAATAAGGGGAAATAGATTTGGTAGGAAAAGCAATGTTGGCATTTTTGTTTCATTTCTCTTTTTTAGGCCAAAACCCAGTTTCTTTTTTTTTTTAACACTTTGAACATCAATACAACAGCCAAAGAACAAGGTCAGGATTCCAACCCTCCAAGAGCAAGGTCGAGATTCCCCCCTCCAAGAGCAAGGTTGGGATTCCCCCCCCCCCCCACCCAAGAGCAAGATTGGGATTCCCCTCCCCCCCAAGAGCAAGGTCGGGAAGCCCCCACCCCCCAAGAGCAAGATAGGGATTCCCCCGCCCCCCAGAGCAAGGTCGGGATTCCCCCCCCCCCCCCCCCCCCCCCCCGCCAAGAGCAAGTTCAGGATTCCACCCCCCCACCCCCCAAGAGCAAGGTCGGGATTCCCCCCCGCCCCCCAGAGCAAGGTCGGGATCCCCCCCCCCCCCCCCCCCCACAAGAGCAAGGTCAGGATTCCACCCCCCCCAAGAGCAAGGTCGGGACTTCCCCCCCCCTCCTCAAGAGCAAGGTCAGGATTCCCACCACCCCTCCCAAGAGCAAGGTCGGGATTCCCCCCCGCCCCAAGAGCAAGGTCGGGATCCTCCCCCAAGAGCAAGGTCGGGACTCCCCCACCACCCCCCCCCCCCCTCCTCAAGAGCAAGGTCGGGATTCCCCCCCCCAAGAGCAAGGTCGGGATTCCCCCCCCCCCCCAAGAGAAAGGTCGGGACTCCCCCCCCCCCCCCCCAAGAGTAAGGTCGGGATTCCCCCCACGCCCCCAAGAGCAAGGTTGGGATTCCCCCCTCCTCAAGAGCAAGGTCGGGATCCCCCCCCCCAAGAGCAAGGTCGGGATTCCTCCCCCCCCCCAAGAGCAAGGTCGGGATCCTCCCCCCCAAGAAAAAGGTCGAGATCCCCCACCCCTCCCCAAGAGCAAGGTCGGGACTCCTTCCCCCAATACACAGCCTGTTTTTCGGTGGCGACTCGCCATCGGCCGTGAGTGGGATCTTCCAGTCTTGCCCAAGTCAATGGTCATTTGAGTTGCTTACTGGCCACGCCACCGGGGAATCCGTCTCGGGGGTTGCCGTTAGATCCGGTCTACGGGAAATCTCCGCCCAAGATTAAAGAATTTTTTCCTCCACTTTTGTCTCAACTTTAGCAGATTTATGGTAACCCGGTATGGCAGAATTTACAATCAGATATACTAATGTCCTAATGTGGTATATTCCAAATGTATAAACAGAACAATAATAACAACTTGCACAAATTAACAGAGTAAATCATCCCATCGCGTTACCAAACTAAATTTTTCACCGAGTTACACGAGGAGGTATTAGTACCAAAGCTCGGCGGGGGTGCTGCAAAATGGAAAATGATGGAAACACTCAGGAGATGAAATATTCCCTGAGCACCTGGATATTCCCAAAACATTCCGTTATTATTCAAGGAGGTATTCTTGTGACCAAAAATTAAGTCAAAAAGGCAGATTTTAAGAATATCTTAAAGAAAGAGAGAGAGTGAGAGAGAGCGATTTAGGGAATAAATAACAGAACTTAGGTCATGCATAGTTGAAGGCACGGCTTCTCGGAGTGGAATGATTAAAACCACTCATGTGAAAGACGCCTGAATTTCAGGGAGGATGTGATTGCACTAGACAGGGTACAGAGGGGTTTTATGAGAATATTGCCAGGAATTAATCATTTTATCCATGAGGCAAGACTGGATAGGCCGGGGGTGTTTGCTTTGGAACACAGGAGGCGAAGGGGAGAATTAATTGAGATGTGTAGAAATATGAGGGACTGAGATAGGGTGGATAGGAAGGACTTATTTCTATTAGTAGAGAAGTCAATAACCAGGGGACATCGATGTAAATTAATTGGTGCAAGTATTAGAAGGTCGTTGAGGAGCATCTTTTTCACCCACGAGATGGTGAGTTTCTGGAACTTTACAGTCCTCGCCCCTTATTTTGGAGCTAACAAAATCAGATATGCCTCCTGATTAATTTCTATCAACCTTGGTCAGAGGAAGCCAGGTTCATGAACATTGGTCCAGTGAATCTAACCTGCAGGCCAGCCAAAAGAAAAGAATCAACTTCTACTTATACCTTCTTGATATTTTAGCGAGATTGTAATCTTCCCTAATATTAATCATAGAATTTATAGTGCAGAAGGAGACCATTCAGCCCATTGGGTCTGCACCAGCCCTTGGAAAGAGCACCCGACTTACGCCCACACCTCCACCTTATCCCCATAGCCCAGTAACCCCACCTAACCTTTTTGGACATTAAGGGCAATTTAGCATGGCCAATCCACCTAGCCTGCACAACTTTGGACTGTGGGAGGAAACCGGAGCACCCGGAGGAAACCCATGCAGACACGGGGAGAACATGCAGACTTTGCACAAACAGTGACCCAAGCCAGGAATCGAAGCTGGGACCCTGGAGCTGTGAAGCAACAGTGCTAACCACTGTGCTACTGTGCCACCCATCAATGTTATGAGTGTCCAGGTTAATTTCTCAATAAATATCCACATACTATTAGAGGAATAGGGTTCACTGAGTGTTTTATACAGAAGATTATGTGAGACATTTTAAGTTTTAAGGATACACGTAGGAATTTTAAGAGTAATTAAGTGAACACATCCATCAAATATTAAAGGGCTATTACCTTAATCCCCGAATGAGATTTGCTAGGTTCAGAATTGGCCGAAAGTCAATCTAACAGGTTTCCCTAATGAATCTGAGGATTCATTTTTGGGTTGAGATATTTGCAATGAATTTTGGGATTATATAATTAATAGTTGCATGGAAGATGGTCATTTGATCAATAATAGGCCACCCCTAATTAGGATCCTATATTTGGTGAAAGGATCACCTATTATAATGAGAGTGCCCATTCAATTTCAAAGAAATGTTATTTTAAATTTATTCCTGAAAACTGGGCTTGATGTTAAGACATGTTTGTCAATTTTACTTAATTAAGGTATTGTTTAAAATAAGATAATTGGAGCCTAGTGTTCCATTTATGTGATTTGTGATTTGTGATTTTACTTATCAGAGCTAGTATTGTCGTATAGAATATAGAGGCTATTGAGATTATTCATGAAGGTTCCACCTTCCCAACCTTGCCCCACGCCTGAGTGTGGTGATCCTCAGGTTAAACCATCACCAGTCATCTCTCCCCCTCAAAGGGGAAAGCAGCCTATGGTCATTTGGGACTATAAGGACTTTACCTTTATCTTATTTTCATAGCAAGAACCATAGAAAGTACTTATTCTGTGTATAAATTTCTTACCAGTAATTTCACATTGTTATGAAAACAGTTGTGTTTGCAAGCTAGTTTTGGCCTTTGGTTAAATTATTTAACCTAACATTCCTAAATGAATCCCATATTTCTTCCTTCATATCTGCAAAGTATAGAGGATGCAGGAGAGGGAAGATGAAGGAGTTTATCTTTGGATGAGGAAAGCATTGAGAGGAAGAGGAGCTGGAATATGATTCGGATATGGATTTGATTTATGGTCACGTGTACCGAGGTACAGTGAGAAGTATTGTTCTGCGTGCAGTCCAGACAGGTCATTCCATATGTGCAAAAACATAGGACATACACAAATACACAATATAAATACATAGACACAGGCATCAGGTGGGGCATACGAAGTGTAGTACTACTCAATAAAGAAGATGATGGTGGGACACCCGTTGTCAAACTAGCCAGGTATATCGTGGCTGGGATAGAAGTAATGCCCACAAGTGAAAAGGTTTCACTGCTGGTAGCTGACACAGAAACACATCAGAAATAAAATCCTTTGTCCCACTCCCAGCACCCTTCTTCCACAGCTCTCCCTTGGCACTAAAGAATATTTCAAATACACTTTTGCCCATGACCAATAGGTCCTTTTATGTATTGACATTCATTATGGCAGCACGGAAGCATAGTGGTTAGCACAATTGCTTCACAGCTCCAGGGTCCCAGGTTCGATACCCAGCTTGGGTCACTGTCTGTGCGGAGTCTGCACATCCTCCCCGTGTGTGTGTGGGTTTCCTCCGGGTGCTCCGGTTTCCTCCCACAGTCCAAAGATGTGCAGGTTAGGTGGATTGGCCATGATAAATTGCCCTTAGTGTTGGGTGGGGTAACTGGGTTATGGGGATAGGGTGGAGGTGTGGGCTTGGGTAGGGTGCTCTTTCCAAGAGCCGGTGCAGACTCGATGGGCCGAATGGCCTCCTTCTGCACTGTAAATTCTATGATTCTATTATAAAACAATTGAAAGGGTGAGTAAGCACTCAGGGCAGAATAATAGGCAAGGTGTGAAAGTGGTGGAATGCAATGCATTTATGTCTCTTTGCAAGAAAATGTAACATCAACAAAAGGAAGCATTCATAAGGTCTAAAAGGCTTAGGACAGATGAAGCCCATGAAGAATACAAAGAAAGTAGGAAGGAACTTAAAGTAGGAGTTAGGAAGGTTAAAAGGGATAATGAAATGTCATTAGCAAACAGGTTTAAGGAAAATCCTAAGGCGTTTACAACATATGTAAAGAGCAAGAGGGTAGTCAGAGAAAGGGTTGGTCCATTCAAGGATTTTGGAGGGAATCTAAGTATGGAACCAGAGTAAACAGGGGAGATACTAAATGAATACTTTGCATCAATATTCACCAAAGAGAAGGACTCGGTGGGTGAGGAGTATAGGGTAGAGTGTTTGGATATTCTGAGTTCTAAGTCATGTTGATATTAATAAAGCGGAGGTGTTGAAAAAGCATTAAGTAGACCTGCTGCCTCATGGGTTGAGGTCCTAGGTTCGATCCCGGCTCTGGGTCACTGTCCATATGGAGTTTGCACATTCTCCCCGTGTTTGCGTGGGTTTCGCCCCCACAACCCAAAGATGTGCAGGCTATGTGGATTGGCCATGCTAAATTGTCCCTTAATTAGAAAAAAATGAATTGGCTTCTCTAAATTTATTTTTAAAAAGCAATAAAATAGATAAGCCCCCAGGGCCAAATGAGATCTACCCCAGAATACTGAGAGAGGCAAGGGAGGAAATTGCTGGGGCCTTGACAGTAATCTTTGTATCCTCATTGGCTACAGATGAAGTTCCCAGAGGACTGGAGAGTAGCCAATGTTGTTCCATTGTTTAAAAAGGGCAGCAGGGACAATCCGGGAAATTATAGCCGGTGAGCTTTACGTCAGTGGTAGGGAAATTATTGGAAAAGATTCTCAGAGACAGGATTTACTCACATTTGGAAACAAATGGACTTATTAGTGATGGACAGTAGGGTTTTGTGAGGGGGAGGTTGTGCCTCACTAATTTGATCGAGTTTTTTGAGGAAGGACAAAGATGATAGATGAAGGAAAGGCAGTAGTTGTTGTATACATGGACTTCAGTAAAGCCTTTGACAAGGTACCTCATGGTAAACTGGTACAAAAAGTGAAGTCACATGGGATTAGAGGAGAGCTGGCAAGTTGGATACAGAACTGGCTTGGGCACAGAAGACAGAGGGTAGCAGTAGAAGGTGCTTTTCTGATTTTCTGAATGGAAGACTGTGACGAGCAGCGTTCCACAGGGATCAATTCTGGGACCTTTGTTGTTCGTAGAGTATATAAATGATTTGGAAGAAAATTAGCTGGTCTGAAGTAAATTCGCAGATTACACAAAAATTGGTGGCGTTGCGGATAGCGAAGAGGATTGTCAGAGAATACAGCAGGATATAAACTGGTTGTAGTCTTGGGCGGAGAAATGGCAGCTGGAGTTTAATCTGGACAAGTGTGAGGAAATGCACTTTGGAAGTTCAAATGCACGTAGGAATTACACAGTAATTCCTGCATGGTAGCACGTGGCTAGCACTGTGGCTTCACAGCTCCAGGGTCCCAGGTTCGATTCCCCGCTTGGTCACTATCTGTGTGGAATCTGCACGTTTTCCCCATGTCTGCGTGGGTTTCCTCCGGGTGCTCCGGTTTCCTCCCACAGTCCAAAGATGTACAGGTTTGGTGGATTGGCCATGCTAAATTGCCCTGAGTGACAAAAAAGATTAGGAGGGGTTATTGGGTTACGGGGATAGGGTGGAAGTGAGGGCTTAAGTGCGTGATTGCAGACTCGATGGGCCGAATGGCCTCCTTCTGCACTGTATGTTCTATGTTCTAATAAATGGTAGAACTCTTGCGAGTATTGAGAGGCAGATATTTCTGGGCGTGTATGTCCACCGATCACAGAAAATGACAACACAGGTAGATAAGGTGGTCCAAAAGGCATACAGCGTGCTGGCTTCATCGGTCAGGGCATTGAATATAAAAATTGGCAAGCCATGTTGCAGCTGTAAAGGACCTTAGTTGGGCCTCATTTGGAATACCGTGTACAATTCTGCTCGCCATACTACCAGAAGATGTGGATGCTTTGGAGAGGGTACAGAAGCGGATTACCAGGATGTTGCCTGGTCTGGAGGGCATTAGCTCGGTCTGTTCTTATTGGAATAACGGAGGTTGAGAGGTGACCTGATAGAGATCTACAAGATTATGAGTGGCAGGGACAGAGTGGATAGTCGGATGCTCTTTCCTGGGGTAGGAGAGTCAATTACTCGGGGACAGAGGTTTAAAGTACATGGGGAAAAGCTTAGAACAGATATGTGAGGCAAGTATTTTACACAGAGGGTGGTAAATATATGGAACACGCTGCCTGGGGCAATGGTGGGAGCAGGTACGATAGCAGCATTTAAGGGGCATTGAGACAAATATATGAATAGGGTGGGAATGGAAGGGCACAGACTCTGTAAGTACATACAGTTTTAGTTTAGGCAGGTATCATGGTCAGCCTAGGCTTGGAGGGCCAACAGCCTGTTCCTGTTCTGTATTTGTTTTTGTTCTTTATTTTTTTTTATAAATAATTTTTATTGAAATTTTTACAAAATACAAAATATAAACATCTTAACTTTGTTAACATACAACCGCGGTAACCCCCCATGAACAGTACCCCCCCAGGTTCAAGAGCAACTTCAAACAAAAGGAAAGAACAAAAACAAAGAAAAAGAAAGAAGAGAAAAACAAAAACAAAAGAGAAAAAAAAGAGAGAGAGATAGCACCCTCCACAAACCCATGTGCACAGTTCTCCATTAACAACATAACATTTTGCCAAACACATTTTGCATCTACTTGATCAATTACAATTGTTTTCTTGTACACTTCATACTACTTCTACATGGTGCATCTTGTGTTTTCAGCAGAGGAGGAGGCAGGCTGCTTAGATCCCTGTTTGGACCACTTTTGCTCTATTCCCTTTGGGTTTCATAGTCAAAGAGAGGTCTGTCTCCATTCCTGCGCATCTGCAGCTGAAGCACTCATTCATACCTTTGTTAACTTGGAACTCAACTATTTAAATGCTCTTTTGGCTGACCTTGGACCTTGTGCCCTCCAAAAACTTGACCTCATCCAAACGCTGCTGCCCTTGTCCAAAATCACACCAAATCCAGTTCATCCGTCGGCCCTATTCTCATTAATCTACATTGGCTCCTTATCTAGCAATATCTGAATTTTTAAATTATCATCCTTATTTTCAAATCCCTCCATGGCTTTGCCTCTCCCTATCTCTGGAACCTCCTCTAGCCATAACCCTCTGAGAACTCTATGCTAAGAACTCAGTACTCTAGCTGCAAACTAACTAATCTTTATGCAATTCTCGTATAATCTCCCTGTTCTTATACTTGTACTCACCTTGGCCAATAAAGGAAAGAATCCCGCATTTCTTCTGAACGAACATATCTGCTGCTATCTTCAGGAATCTGTGGACAGACACTCCAAGGTCCCGCTATTCCTCTACACTTTTCATTTTAAACTTTATGCTACCATTTATTGTGTATTCCCTTGCATGGTTTGTCTTCCCCAAATGCATTCTTTGCCACCTTCAGCCCATTGATAACTTCCTACAATCTACAGCTCTCTTCCTTTCATCCATCAGGTATCCTCCTCTGGATCTGCATGTTGAACAATATCCAGGTGACCACTTGCTGTCTTCTCCATCTCCCTTGTATTTTTGCACTCTCTTCTCTCACAAGGGCAAAAAAAATCAAAGCTGAGAGTGACTGAATGAGCATTATTCACCCAATGTATGCAGTGTATTTAGTGAGGGTGACTGAGATTCATGCATCACAGTCTGAGGGTTGAGTGAGAGGCAACGGTGGATGGAGGAAGTGTGAAGGCTGGATGCAGCTGCAAATTGAGCAGGTATGAGATGCAAATAGACGGAGTAGGTTTGGCAAGGCAATGCAAAACGCAATGGGGCTTAATGAACAGGTTGTACTGGAATCTACAAATCTAGTCAGGCATTAAATCATTTCCTGCATTTCTCTCAGAACTGGGGGAAATGCTTCTGTCACTCACCCCTTTGGCCACCTCCAATCACAGCGTCTTCTGGTTTCTTTCCCTCATTGCCAGGGATAAGTCTTACCTCCAATTTATTCCTCCAATTCCTGACTGCACCCAGCAGAAATTTCAGGAATGCGCCATTCGGCGGCACGGTAGCACAGTGGTTAGCACTGTTGCTTCACAGCATCAGGGTCCCAGGTTCGATTCCTGGCTTGGGTCACTGTCTGTGCGGTGTCTGCATGTTCTCCCTGTGCCTGCGTGGGTTTCCTCCATGTGCTCCGGTTTCCTCCATTACGTCCCAAAAGACGTGCTGAATTGGACATTCTGAATTTTCCCTCTTGTGTGCCCAAACAGACACCGGAATGTGGCGACTAGGGGTATGTCACAGTAACTTAATTGCAGTGTTAATGTCAGCCTATTTGTGACAATAAATATTATTATTATTATTAAATATGGGTTCTAGCATTGCTCCTGAAGGTTGCCTTCAGATTAATATCTGGCTACCTGTCTTAAATCCAAATGTCATTGAATTTGGAAAGATGACTTATGTCTGTAAGCTTTAGGCTGGACCATAGTGCATGGATACAAACCAGTTTGGTGAAGCAGGTGTCAAACAAACATTAGGTCCCTTAGCCTTTACTATCATCTGTTTCAGGTTTGGGTTGTGGACACCATTTTGATGCCAATAACTATATGCTGGACACTGTTTTTCCATTTTCGAATGTGCACCTGCACGCTACCTGCCAAATTGGACACTTTGACACATTTTGACCACCTATAAAATCAATGCATCATCATAGGATTCCTCAGTCTAAAGGATCTCTTTTAAACTTTTTTTGAAAACATTTGTGACTACGCAACTGCCCTTTATCCCTTGAGATCTCTTTTACAATGAAGACAGTTTAAATCCTGCTTTTCACAGATAGGCCACAGTGCAGACATCACAGGTTTTTACACCACTCAGCAACATTTCACTTCATTATTGCCCTCAAGGTAAGAGATATAGATAGCACTGTCAGCCTAACTGATTCCACACTGCTGCTTTGGCTTATTTCAAGGCTGCGCTTGACTTACTCGGTTGCTGCATTTTTATGCTTTTTAAAATTTGGTTTGGGGTTGCATTGGCAAGAGCACATTTATTACCCACCTCCAGTTGCCTTCAGTAGGTTAATGGTGGGCATTTGTCTTGAACAAAGGCAGCACTTTTAAAAAAAACAATGTTTGGTGAGGAATGCCTACGGCTGTTGCAAGTGGTTGCAATTGAGTGGCTTAGCTAAGTCAGAGGGCATTAGAGTTAACTAAATCGAGTAAGACAAGTGTCACATTTTGACCTTCATTAGTGAACAATTTGGGTTTTTACCAACAATCTGGCATTGTAATTTTTATTTCTTCTGCTGCTGGGGCATAAATTACTATTTATTGAATTCAGCTTGCTACAGTCGGGATTTAAAATAATAGGCTGAGAAATTTGACCATGATCTATTTTACATTCATGAGTGCTCACTCTGCGCTGACATATTGTATCTGGATGTGAAGCACTGACTTGAAGCACAGAAAAGCATAATAAAATATTTAAATTAGAATTTAATGAAACGGGGCTCTATGGTGCTCAAGTGCTACACAGTCATCTATGGTTTCAAAATGAGGTCCAAAATGCACGCGCACACTTCCATGGGAAATGTGCAGGATGCCATCTTGTGAAGGAAGTTGGTCATGAGGTGAACCCACGTGCAATGATGATTTGGAGTCATTTTGGAAATCTTAACTGGAGTTGAATACAATAGTTAATGGCATAAAGGACCAAGATCCTTTGGTGGTGCTCTGTTCCACCTGTATTTGAGCTGGCATGTCAAAAACTGACTACTATGAGACAAGGGTTATCCCCCAATGAAATGGCTCATGATTACATTCAGGAACTCATACACATTTGCACAGCAATGAGAGTCATTGTGTCACAGGATATAGAAGTACATACTAATACCTTTCTAAAGTTTCCACTGACTGGACTGATTTTGCGGTGCTCTCAGTACTCTGGCAAGCTGTCACCTGTGTAAAGTACTTTGCTTTTCAAATACAATGATCAGCTCTTTAGTGTTGCTGGCATTGAGGGATAGATTATTGTTGCTGCACCACTCCACTAGGTTCTCTATCTCCCTCCTGTATTCTGACTCGTCGTTATTCGAGATTCGGCCCACAATGGTTGTATCGTCAGCAAACTTGTAGATGGAGTTGGAACCAAATTTTGCCACGCAGTCGTGTGTGCACGGGGTGTGTCCCCCCACCCTGACTCTGATGTACTTTTGCCCAGTGTCTCACCACATACAGAAGTCTCACATATACTTTCCTTCAAAGAGTACACAGCATCAGTCTTTGAGCTGGTAGCTGCGAATATAAGATCGAGTGACAGTGTATCTTCATCCTCACTGGCTCCTTTTCCTCCTGTAACTGGTAAAGTTTAAGTTTTTGGGTAACTAAATATAGTAGCAAGCTGATTTGGAAACCACAGTCCAGCATGCCAGGTTTAGATTAGTGCCAACACTATGAAAGCACCAAATTTTAAAAAAAATGCACCAAAATGCCAACCACTTCCAGTGAGGCCCACATGGCATTTCCTGTCTGACTCAGCACCAGCTTGGACATGCCATTTATGTATCAGAAGCAAAGAGAGTTCAACAAATTGTGATTACAAGCAGCCTCTAATGCTGATTTGATGCATAATCTGGTATTTTGCTCTGTGCAGGTCCAGTGAAAGACCACTCCCTGTCACTCCACCTGAACATGTGTCCAGCTGATCCCCCACTCGTGTTATTGGAAGAACGAACAATCCAACTTCCAGGTAAAGAGCTTGTAACTTACTGTGAACAGTTTTGCTGCCCTTTTCTAAGGAAAGATATATTGGTCGAGGAGGCGGTCCAGAGAAGGTTCACTTGGTTGGCCCCAAGTATGGATGGATTTTCTAATGAAGTGGGGTTAAGTAGGTTGTGCCTGTACTCACTGGAGTTTAGAGGAATGAGAGACAACCTTATTGGGACATATAGGATCGCAGGGGGCTTGACAAGGTAAGTGCTGAGAGGATGTTTCCAATTTTGGGAGAGTCTAGGACCAGAGGGCATAATATCAGAGTGAGGGGTTACGCATTTAAGACCGAGATGAGGAGGAATTTCTTCTTTCAGAGAGTAGCGAATCTGTCAAATTCTTTACTGCAGAGGACTGTAGAGGCTGGGTTGTTAGATATGTTCAAGGCTGTGATGGACAGAGTTTTAATCAATAAGTAAATCAAGCGTTATAGAACATAGAACATAGAACAGTACAGCACAGAACAGGCCCTTCGGCCCTCAATGTTGTGCCGAGCCATGATCACCCTACTCAAACCCACGTAGCCACCCTATACCCATAACCCAACAACCCCCCCCCCTTAACCTTACTTTTATTAGGACACTACGGGCAATTTAGCATGGCCAATCCACCTAACCTGCACATCTTTGGACTGTGGGAGGAAACCGGAGCACCCGGAGGAAACCCACGCACACACGGGGAGGACGTGCAGACTCCACACAGACAGTGACCCAGCCGGGAATCGAACCTGGGACCCTGGAGCTGTGAAGTATTTATGCTAACCACCATGCTACCCTGCTGCCCCTGATTATAGGGGTAAGACGGGAAAGTGGAGTTGAATATTATCACATCAGATCAGTCATGATCTCACTGAATGGTGGAGCAGACTTAATGGGCCGAATGGCATACTTCTGCTCTTACATGTTATGGTTATGGTCTTCATCTGGTGCACAGTTAGTGGAAGGGTTGGTGTTGTGTTATTGAAAGAACTTTTAACTCTTTCTGCCTTTTCAAGGGGGTGGTGGTTCGATCCACACAGGGTGTTTCAATGGGTTGTTTGACCTGTCAGGAGATCGTCTACTTCTGTAATGGGAGCATAATTTGTAAATGTAACACTCTGCCATCAAAACAATCTTTGGAAACAGCATGGTCACTGAGATCAGACTATCGATCCACACTCAGATCCACAATCCACAATCAGTTCACAATCAGTAAGAATAAACAACACCTCCTCCACAATAGTCCTCAATACCAGGGCCGCACAGGGCTGCGTACTTAGCCCCCAACTATATTCCCTGTACACACATGGCTGCATGGCAAAATTTGGTTCCAATTCCATCTACAAGTTTGCTGATGATACGACCATAGTGGACCGAATCTCGAATAACGACGAGTCAGAATACAAGAGGGAGATTGTCAACCTAGTGGAGTGGTGCAATGACAACAATCTATCCTTCAATGCCAGCAAAACTAAAAACCTGGTCATTGACTTCAAGAAGCAAAGTACTTTACACATGCCTGTCAGCAATGGGGCCGAGGTGGAGATGGTTAGCAGTTTGAAATTTCTAGGGGGACACAGCTCCAAAAATCTATCCTGGTCCACCCACATCGACTCTACCACCGAAAAAGCACAACAGCGCCTATACGTCCTCAGGAAGCTAAGGAAATTAGGCATGTCCACATGAACTCTTACCAACTTTTGCAGATGCACCATTGAAAGCACCCTATTTGGCTGCATCACAGCCTGTTATGGCAACTGCTCGGCCCAGGACCGCAAGGAACTTCAGAGAGTCGTGAACACCACCCAGTCCATCACACAAACCTGCCTCCTGACCATTGACTCCATCTACACCTCCCGCTGACTGGGGAAAGCGGGCAGCTTAATCAAAGACTCCTCCCACCTGGCTTACTCACTCTTCCAACTTCTTCCATCAGGCAGGAGATACAAAAGTCTGAGAACACGCACGAACAGACTCAAAAACAGCTTCTTCCCAGCTGTTACCAGACTCCTAAATGACCCTCTTGTGGACTGACCTCATTAACACTACACCCTTGTCTGCTTCATCCGATGCCGGTGTTATGTACATTGTGTTATGTGTTTACAACACCCTTGTGTTTCCCGATCATGTATTTTCTTTTCTTTTATTTTATTTTCATGTACTTAATGATCTGTTGAGCTGCTCACAGAAAAATACTTTTCATTGTACCTCAGTACATGTGACAATAAACAAAATCCAAATCCAAATCGTTCAGAGCGTCAGTTGCATGGTGAATACACTGGCTGCCTTTAACATGTGTGAGAGTACCAGAGGATGGCAGGGATTTTACATCTCACTCCAGCTGCCCTTCTATCCCATGGAGTGACCCAGGGACCCATGAGCAGCCAAAGGGAGGAGGACCCGCTGGTGCGTCGCCTGGAGTCTTCCATCCAGGAGACTTGGGAGTGTCCAGCCCATCTGACTCTCCCATTCCAGAGATCAGGAACCTCTGGTGCAGTGGACAGAACAGCGTGGCACAGCAACATCTGTGGCACCCACAAGTCACAATCATAATAATAACCTTTTATTGTCACAAGTAGGCTTAGATTAAGACTGCAATGAGATTACTGTGAAAAGCCCCTAATCGTCACATTCTGGCTCCTGTTCGGGTACACTGAGGGAGAATTCAGAATTCTCAGCTGGTACGGAAATTTAACCCGCGCTGCTGGCCTTGTTCTACATCACAAACCAGCTGTCTAGCCCACTGAGCTAAACCATGACCCTCCAGAGGATGCCCACCAAGGGCATTTGAAGCATCAGGTTGTGGCGTGCACAGTACACCACCACAGTGCAGGAAACCCTCTGGGGGTTTTAGTGCAGGGCTCCACTGGACCTATCCAAGCAGTGGAAATGCATCTTGTGGGGGTGATGGTCCACTTAATATCTGTGTGACTCACAGTGTGTGCCTCTTTGTAATGGCTCTCTGCAGCAGTCTGTAGTCTCCCCATCGGAGTCATCAACCATGCCCAAAGGTGATAACACTTGGCCCTGAGGAGCCATCCCTGTAGCCTTGGGTGTCCCTCAGAGTTCAAGGATCTGGGACTGCCCAAGAATAAAACTGTCATGGGCCCTCCCTGGGAAACAGGCATGCACCTGGGTAATGCACATTGTGTGGTCACAGACCAGTTGCACTTTGAGGGAGTGGAACCCTTTTCGGTTGATGAAGGGGACTCCCTTGTGCCATATGCCACGGAGAGGCACAAGGGCTAAATCAATTGCCCCTACACCTGTGGCAAACCAGATGCCTGCATGCATCCTGTGGATCTTTAATCCTGGCTGGCCTGGTCCAGGTCAAAGTGTATCTAGTCCCTCGCCCTGGAAAAGAGAACATTCGAGACCTCATGAATGCTCTTATGGGCAGATGCCTGTGAAATCCCACAAAGGTCCTTGGTGGAGCCCTAGAAGGATCCAGAGGCACAGCAATTCAGAGTGACTGGCCTTAATGGTCACAGGCAGAAGGTGTTCTCCTGCACTACACGATGGCAAGTCCATGAGGACATGGCAAAGATGCCTCACCAACTCCTTGGTAAGCTGGAGCTTCCGGCGGCACACATTGTCCATTAGCTCGATGAAAGAGGGCTGAGGATGGTAGATTCTCGGCCTTCAACTGAGTGTTCGAGCTTCCTCCCCGGCTGCTGCAGCCTCCCACCGCTGATCGTGGCCTGTGTCCCCTGATCATTATGTTGATGCTGGAGTCTCTACTCCTCTATTGCTGTGATTGGTATCACCACGAGCTCCAATGGCTCCATCGTAAAGTCGAGGAAATAGAGAGAGGAGAGAGGTTTGCGATCCACCAATGACAGATCCTAACCATCTCCTGATACATTGGCCATCTTGACCTGGCTACAGCTGGTTGAGGACCATTGGCTGCCGCGCTCGTGCACTCACTAATATCAATTCCCATCCCATCTGAGAACTTGGCAGTTCTTTGAGTTAGCTCTCGCCCACTCGGAATTGCAGCTGGGCATCAGTCTGGAATGGCTTACAATGCTCATGGGACTACTGGAGGATCTTTAAGGACAGAATTGTGTTTAATCATCGCACCTGGACGTGGATATCTGAACGGTGAGGTGTGTGTTGGGATGGTGGAGGTGAACACAAGTAACCACCTGTGCAGGAGTTGGGGACCCTGGGGAGATGTGAGCCTCTTGGCCCTTGTTTCCGAGGCACTTACTGCCAGGCCTGGCACCTAAAGCTGAGTCTCAGCCTTGGATCTGACACTGTGGGGAGCTGATGGTATGAAGGGTTAATGCCTGAGAGCCAATGGGTGTAACAAGCAATAATCACAGCATACTAACTGAGTACAATTGCTTCCAGGGATAGGCAGTGCTAATAGATCCCCTGCTTACTCAAGCGACAGATATGAGTGAGCTCTCTGCTGCCATCCCTCCAAACATTATTTCACTGCATACCTAATGCTCAGGTGTAGCCAGCATTTGGGCTCACCTCCAACCTGTTTCTCAGAGGTCTTGATGCCAGGTTCCCATTTTTAAAGAGCAGTAGTGGTTTGCATGGCGTGACTTCACAGCTGATGGGTGGGAAGATACACTGAGGGCGGAAGTAGTGGTGTTAAGCCCGCTAAGTATATGATCATGCATTTCTATCGTGCAAATCAGGATCTCGTCCTTCCTGGGCTGTGAAGATTGTGATTAGGAATCCGGCCGCTTTTGTCCTCTCGCGAGATTTAGAGGCCATTACGGGATTTGCACCAGCGACTAACGGTAAATCCTCAGACTGTGACCCCTGGTTCTGGACACACCCATCATTGGTAACATGTTGCCTGCCTCTACCCTGTCTAGTCCCGTTAAAATGTTATAAATCTCTATGAAATCCCCCTCATTCTTCTGAACTCCAGCAAGATTTAGAACTGAGACGAGGAGAAACTACTTTTCGCAGAGGGTGGTGAATTTGTGTGACTCGTTGTCCTGTAGTGCAGTGGAGCCAGAATCATGAAATAGTTTCAAGAAGGAGATAGATATATTTCTGATTTGAAAAAAATGGGTTAAAGAGATACAGGAAACCGGAGGGAGGTGGATTTGAAACCAGGAAGAGATCAGCCATGATCTGATTGAAATGGCGGAGCAGGCTCAAAGGGCTGAATTGCCTACTTCTGCTCCAAGTTCTTATGTTCTTATGTTCAAAAAGTCAGGAATCGGCCTGTTCAGCCACAATAAGATCCAAGGCAGAATCCCATGACCCTGAGTCGACACCACCGTCGAATGAAGGGACGGCCTAAGACAGATTGGTGAATTTTTAGAATACAAGCAAAGATATGTTGAGATATTTATAAAAGCTACCTTATGAAATAGGCCTGAGAATGTGCATTACTAATGTAATCATCGTCATGACCATTATGCGAACATTTCACAGCACAATTATCTCTCTTTCCACCCACCAACTGAATAACCTGCTTTTGTTTTGGTTTCTGAGACTTGTTTTTGCTGGTTTCCTTGGTTACCTTGCACACTGTGGAAACATCGTGAAGGGGAGAGAGGCTTGTACTTCTCTTTCTGAATAGTCAATCAAATTCAATACAATTGCTTTTGAAGAGGGAAAACAACAAATACTCTGTTAACTGTACATCTTAACAATGATGCTATTTACAACAGATCATTTCTAATAAATCATGCTTTCAGCCTTTTCTAGAGTTATTAATTCATGTGTTTCTTGATTGCACTGTTGGTATTGACCATCGCAAAGCAGGAACAAACTAACCAATATATTTTGAGGTAAATGATTACTTTCACCTTTTAAGAATAGATGGAAATTAAAAATAGATGCAAATAAATAATATACTGAGGGAGTAGTCAAATGGGTTGTTTATACGTCTAATATGCAATAAAATACAGAATTACTATGCAGTGAGAATAGAAGTTACCGAAAATTCAGAAAGAATAGACAAAGCAGATGCATGAATAATTTTCACACTATTTATCCCTTTTTTTCTTCACACTTCTAATGGCAATAACAGCAGTTTGGATATGGTTGATGCTGTTCCGAAATTATCAATTTGATTCTTTGAACATAACCATGAGTCTTGCAGGCTGTTTTGCATTTGGGCATCACTAAACACAGCTCTGTCAGGCACATGTACATTCCAGTCAGGATAACAAAGAATAAAGAACAATACAGCACAGCAACAGGCCCTCCAAGCCTGCACCGATCCTACCTAGAGCAACCGCCTGTATCCTTCTATGTCCCCTTTGTTCATGTGTCTATCCAGATAAGTCTTAGAGGTCGCTAACGTATCTGCCTCAACCACCTCACTTGGCAGTGCATTCCAGGCCACCACCACCCTCTGTATAAAAAGCCTCTCCCCCACACATCTCCACTGAACCTTTCCCCCCTCACCTTGAACTTGTGCCCCCTTGTAATTGTCATTTCCGCCCTTGAAAAAGCCTCCAACTGTTCACTCTATCTATACCCCTTATAACTTTATAAACTTCTGTCAGGTCACCCCTCAGCCTCCCTCTTTCTAGGGAGAACAATCTCAGTTTATTCAATCTCTCCTCACGGTTTCATCCACAAATGGGCGGCATGATGACACAGTGGTTAGCACTGCTGTCTCACAGCGCCAGGGACCTGGGTTCATTTCCCACATTGGGGGACTGTGTGGAGTTTGCATGTTCTCCGTGTCTGCGTGGATTTCTGTGGGGTGCCCCGGTTTCCTCCCACAGTGTAAGAATATCATTAGGTGGATTGACCATGATAAAACTGCCCTTAGTGTGCAGGTCAGGTGGGGCAATGGGGACAGGGCAAGGGAGTGGGCCCAGGTGATAGTTGGGCAACCACCTATACATGACACCTGGCTGATCGCCCCTCCGCTTCCTCCCTCCTCAGACCAGAGGTGCTCCATGCAATTGTATTATTCTTATCGCCATCTATGTTATACATGTTCGATTTAGCTGGCTCGTTAGCCGTGGGTGCAAATCCCGTCATGGCTGCTAGATATTCCGTAAGGCCAAAAACGGGATTCGAATAAATGGGATTTACGATCATAATGTTCCCCCGCCTCCCTTATGACATGATCAGGTTCATGCCCAGGAAAGGCGCAAACCTTATTTGCAACAATTTGAATGCATTATAATGTCGATAGCGAGATTAAAGTTGAATCTTCAAACCTTCAAATTACTACTGCTTTTTAAAAATGGGAACCTGATGGAAGAAGCTCCAAGAGAGAGGAAGGTGGTGAGCACCTCTCTCCACCTAGCACCAGGAGTCCAAGGGGACAGATCCCACTGCCCTTCTGCGGAAGGAGGGGGTTCACGTGTGTTGGGCGGTGAAGTGGGGGGGGGGGGGGTTCACGGCTGGTGTGTGTTGTCGGCTTCCTGTCTTGTTCAAACATTTCTTCCAGAATTGTATCACTGCTGCCTGTGTTGCTAGTAAAGTTTAATGAGTGCTGAGTTAATCAGCTGTTAGTGGCTGAAAGAGATGGCCTAAGGGAAACCACAAAAATGAGAAGGCAACCTGATGCCCAGCCTGGGGTGACGTGGGTGGGCAATTAAAAAAAATTATTGGAGTAGCTGTCGAGGAGCCTTAAGTGTAAAAGCCCGACAGCAATGGTATCTTCAAATGATGTAGCCTCAGTAAGAAGGATGCCAGTTAGCCTTGCTTATCCCTGATGGAGAAAGTAATTGATTGTGACCCCTACCATTCCTGAGACTCATGCCGTCAAACTAATTGGTCATCATGAGTTCAATCTTAACAATGTCAGCTGCCCACACTTTCAAAGCCTAGGAAAGAGGTGATAACTCATGGTTCAAAGATAATCTCTTACGTGCATGGGATCGAGAGGGACTGTGTCTGCATAAGCGCTGGAGTCCAGCGCCTGCCATTGTGCATCCATTAGCCTTCAAGTTGGAAAGAATTGTCCAGTTGACTCTGAGAGATGGCCGACCATTGGTACCTCCTCTCAGAATCCCCAGTGATGTAGAGATTAAGGGAGGGTTCAGCCCGACAGGAGGCCAGAGGCAAGTTTGAAGGGGTCAGGGTGGTGACCACAGCTGGCCATGCAATGGAGCTGAAAGGGCACCTGAGTGTGAGTCGGTGGTCGCCATGGTGTAAGATGTAGGAGTGCCTGCTTTCTGGACTGTGAAGACAATGAGTGAGAGGAAGTACTGAAGTTAAACTGATTCAACAGCAACCTGAATGTCCCTCTCTCACCCCTGCAGCTTACTAATCGAGATCAGTATGAAGCCACTGGAATTGGCAATTTTGCTAATTACAGCAGGAGCACAGACTCCAGAAGCAATGCACTTCCAGAGAACACCCACCGCCAGGACACCAGGGAGCCACAGGATAGGCTCAAGGGCTGGAGGCAGCAACAGTAAAACAGGGGATAGAAAGGCCAGGGAGGAAATCGAGGGTGTACATGCTCAGTGACCTTAATGGAGCTCTCAGACAATATGTGCCACAGGAGACGCTATCTCACCAGGGAGACAGTGCAGTCTATCTGCCACATTCTGTCCAACATGGCACCATGTGGAGGCAGAAGGCACCACCTTCCTGTGGCCGTGAAGGTCACAGCAGCCCTCAGCTTCGATGTGGCGTGTTCATTCCGGGGCATCACAGGTTACCTGTGTGGCATTTTAGTTACTCACCCATTAATGAACCCATGAGGAGACTCCAGGGAGCAGTCTCAGTGGGCGGAGCATCGAACTGGGTGAGTATAAAGTAACTTATCTTGGAGATTCCACTGAAGCTGAAAAACACTGACAAAATGACGTCTCAGGAAAGCTGTGACCTGATTGGCTGATGGGGAATCTGTGCTAAATTTGAAAAACACACTGCCATACTAATTAATTAATTAATTAATTAACTAGGTAGAGATGGCTGGGCTCAAAATGTCCTGTAGCTGCATGGGGCAGCATGGTAGCACAGTTTCTTCATAGCTCCAGGGTACCAGATTCGAATCCCGGTTTGGGTCACTGTCTGTGCGGAGTCTGCACGTTCTCCCCGTGTCTGCGTGGGTTTCCTCCGAGTGATCCGATTTCTTCGCAGCATCCAAAGATGTGCAGGTTAGGTGGATTGGCCATGCTAAATTGCCCTTAGTATCCAAAAAAATGTTAAATGCGGTTAAGAGATAGGGCAGAAGACTGGCCTTGAGTTGGGTGCTCTTTCCAAGGGCCAGTGCAGACTCGATGGGCCGAATGGCCTCCTTCTGCACTGTAAATTCTGTGATCTATGATTGGGGAGCTGGCAGAACCCATTGCGAGCTACAGTGACCACATCTGCAGCAAGTGTTGGTTGCTTGAGAAATTTCAGCTCAGAGTTGATGAGCTGGAGTCTGAGCTTCGGACACTGCGGCACATCTGGGAGGGTGGCGAGTTACCTGGATGCTTTGTTTCAGGAGGCGGTCATACCGCGTAGATTAAATTCGGTCAGTGGTCAGGGACTGCAGGGTGTGACTGCAAGTGAGGCAAGTAGAGGGATCCTGAATTCAGGAACAGAGGAGCCTCAGCTCTTGACCTTGTCCAACAGGTATGAGGTACTTGCTCCGTGTATGGATGAGGAAAAGGGCTGTAGGGAGGATGAGCTAGCCGACCACTGCCCTGTGGTACAGGAGGCCATTAAAGCGAGGGGGAGTGGGGGGGGGGGGGGGGGGGGAACAAAGAAGATAGGAACAGGAGGAGGCATTTTGGCTCTTCAAGCCTGCTCCACCATTTATCACGATCATGACTGATCATTCAACTCAATAGCCTAATCCTGCTTTCTCCCCATAACCTTTGATCCCATTCACCCCAAGTGCTATATCTAACCGCCTCTTGAATATAGTCAATGTTTTCGCATCAGCTGCATCCTGTGGTAATGAATTCCACAGGCTCACCACTCTTTGGGTGAAGAAATGTCCCCTCATCTCTGTCCGAAATGGTTTACCCTGAATCCTCAGACTGTGACCCCTGGTGCTGGACACACCCACCATCGGGAACATCTTCCCTGCATCTACCCTTTCTGGTCCTGTTAGAATTTTATAAGTTTCTATGAGATCCCCCCCCCCACAATAATCTCTTATGCAGGACGTTGTCAAACACCATCTGAAAGTCCAAATATATCACATCGACTGGCTCCCCCTTGTCAACTGTACTGGTTACATCTTCAAAGAATTCCAACAGATTTGTCAAGCATGATTTCCCCGTCATAAATCCATGCTGACTCTGACTGATTGTGCCACTGCTTTCTAAATGTTCCGCTATAAAGGCCTTGATAACGGATTCAAGAATTTTCCCCACTACCGATGTTAGACCTATTGGTCTATAATTCCCCGATTTCTCTCTACCTCCCTTTTTGAATATTGGAATGACATTAGCTACCCTCCAATCTGCAGGGACTGTTCCAGAGTCTATAGAACCCCAGAAGATGACCACTTATGCACCTACTATTTCCAGAGCCACCTCATTAAGCTCTCTGTGCTGCAGATTATCAGGCCTGTGAATCAATCCCATCAATGTTCCCAGCACCATTTCTCTACTAATATTGATCTCCCTCAGTTCTTCCCTCTCAATAAACCTTTCATTCTCCAACATTTCTGGTATTTGATTTGTTTCCTCTTTTGTGAAGACAGAACCAAAGTATGTATGGGAGCAAAAAGACAAGTGATAGTTTGAAGGGAGTCTATAATTAGGGGGATTAATAGCATCCTTTGTGAGCAAGATTGAGAGTCCCGCATGGTATGTTGCCTGCCAGGTGCCAGGTGAGGGCCATCTCTGATCGGCTTGAAAAGATATTGGAGGAGGATCCAGCTGTTATGGTCCACGTTGGGATGAGCAACGTAGACTAGGAAAGTGAACCTGTTGGGGATTATCAGGCACTAGGAACTAAATTAAAGAACAGGTCCTCCAGGGTTATAATCTCTGGATTACTACCCAAGCAACATGCAAATTGGCCCCAGGATGAGAAAGTTAGGGAAGGAAACTTGTGGCTAAAGGAATGGTGCGGGAAAGAGGGGTTCCATTTCGTGGGGCATCGGCATCAGTATTGGAACAGGAGGGATTTATACTCTTGGGACGGTCTCCACCTTAACCAATCTGGGACCAGTGATCTCGCAGAAAGGAAAAATAGGGTGACCGCCAGAACTTTAAACTGGCAAGTGGAGGGGAAGGGAAGGGTAAAACTACAGAAAGTATAATGGTTAATGGGGAGCAAAGCAACAGGTAACATGTGGGGAGATTGGTTGAACTCTATGGAACATTATGAAAAACGTTAAAAGAAAGAAGAATTCAAGAGATGTTATTAATGGAGATGGTAGGAATCAAAAAGAAGGTATAAAAATTAGCATAAGGCACTTTACCTGAATGCTTGTATCATTTGAAACAAGATAAATGAGTTGACGGCACAAAGCATTGCGAATGAGTATGATTGAGTGGCCATCACAGAGACAGGGTGGTCACAACTGGGAGTTAAATATCGAGGGGTATCAGACTATTCTGAAGGACAGACAGGAAGGTAAGGGAGGTGATGTCGCTCTGATATTTAAGGATGACATCAGGGCAGTAGTGAGAGATGATATAGGTTCTATGGAGAAAAAGGTTTAATCCATTCGGGTGGAAATTAGAAATAGTAAGGAGAAAAGGTCACTGATAGGCGTAGTCTATAGGCCACCAAATAATAGCATCATGGTGGGAAGGGCACAAAACAAAGAAATAACTGATGCATGTAAAAATATTAATATAATATAATAATATTAATATATAATATATAACAATAATATATAATATAATAACATAATAATAATATAATATAAAAAATATTAATCTACATGTCGATTGGTCAAACCAGGTCGGTCAAAGCAGTCTAGAGGAGGAGTTCAGAGAATGTGTCCGCAATAGTTGATTTGAACAGCATGTAATGGAACCTACGAGGGAACCAGCTATCCTAGATCTGGTCCTGTGTAATGAAACAGGAATAATTAATGATCTCAAAGTTAGGGATCCTCTCGGAATGAGCAATCACAGTATGGTTAAATTTAAAATACAGACGGAGGGTGAGAAGGTAAAATCCAATACCAGTGTCTTGTGCTTAAACAAAAGAGACTACAATGGGATGAGGGAGGAGTTGGCTATGGTAGACTGGGAGCAAAGGCTTCATTGTGGGTCGATTGAGGAACAGTGGAGGACTTTCAAGGCAGTTTTTCACAGTGCTCAGCAAAAGTATTTTACCAGTACAAAGGACGGACTTTAGGAAAAGGGATAATCAGCCATGGATATCGAAGTAAAGGAGGATATCAAATGGCAAGAAAATGCATAAAGTGGCAAAGGTTAGTGGGAAAATAGAAGATTGGGAAATCTTTAAAGGTCAACAGAAAGCCATGAAAAAAGTTATAAAGAAAAGTAAGATAGATTATGAGAGTAACCTAGCTCAGAATATAAAAACAGTTAGCAAGAAAAAGAAGTGGCTAAGGTAACCATTGGTCCTTTAGAGGATGAGAAGGGCAATTTAATAATTGTAAATGAGGAAATGGCCAATGTATTGAACATATATTTTGAGTCGGTCTTCACAGTGGAAGATACAAATAACGTCAATAATTGATGACAAGGAGCTATGGCAGGTGAAGACCTAGAAATGATCATTATCACTAAGGAGGTAGTGTTGGGCAAGCGAATGGGGCTAAAGGTAGATAAGTCTCCTGGCATTGATGGAATGCATCTCAGGGTACTAAAAGAGATGGCGGGGGAAATAGCAAATACGTTTGTGGCAATTTACCAAAATTCCCTGGAGCCTGGGGAATTCCGGCAGATGGAAAATCGCAAATGTGATGCCACTGTTTAAAAAAGGAGGTAGACAAAAGGCGGGTAACTATAGGCTGATAGTTTAACTTCTGTAGTGGAGAAAATGCTTGCATCTACCATCAAGAAAGATATAGTGAGACATCTGGTTAGAAATTGTTCCATTGGGTCCATGAAAGGCAGTCACGTTTAACTAATTAGGATGTTTAATTTTTAGGATGGGAATAGATGAATACGGACCCCGGAAGTGTAGAAGATTTTAGTTTAGATGGGCAGCATGGTTGGAGCAGGCTTGGAGGGCCGAAGGGCCTGTTCCAGTGCTGTACTTTTCTTTGTTCTTTGTAATTCACTGGAATTCTTGGAGAACATTACGAGCGCAGTGGACAACGGCGAACCGGTGGATGTGGTGTATTTACATTTCCAGAAGGCATTCGGCAAGGTTCTGTATAAAAGGCTGTTGCTGAAAATGCCATTTTCTTTGGGAAAATTCCGCCCAGGAATGGAAAGAATTTCAATACAAGTTTTCACATCAATGCATTTATTGCTATGTTATCTCTACTTAGCCGTTTTAGAAGGGACCACTGTTTATAAAGGGGTCCTCAGCTCTGTCCTTCGAAGCACCTCTGCAACTCCAGTGGCATGCTGAAAGGAATCGGCATGGCTTCTTTCTCCCCGTGTCACCACGCTCAAGTTCGAAGAGGAATATTCCAGTGGAAAATGTACATTCCACCCTTGGTTCTGAACAACACTTTTCAGTGCTGGCTGATTTGTCTCCCTGCATTCTCAGTGCACACCTACTCATCAGGCAAAATGGGCAGTGAACAAATGAGTTAATGAGCTGATTTCATTGCACAGCACTTGTGTGCTGTCCAATCGATGTCAAGCAATAGGGCCACATCATTAGTTCCAGTTTGTGATTTCACATTCTAAAAATATAGAAGTCAATAAAATACAGCTTAAATACTATGTTTGTTTCAGAGGAAATGCCAAAGAGTGGGGCCAGGTTCCTAAAAGTGTCATCGTTAATGGAGCGATGTAGGGATGGATGCACAAGAGGTTAGGTAGACCGAGGACTGAAGAATAAGCCCGTTCATTTTGTCATCAGCTCGTCCTCTTTTAAGACCCTTCATCGAACCCAACTCTTTGATTAAGCTTCCGAATCCCTGTTTTTCTGAGTTTACCATCTGTTTTTCTAACATCACTCTGCAGCATCTAGGAACATTTTTCTAATCTTAAAGGGGCCAGATGAATGCAAGTTTGTTTAGTTCTATTGCACATTTCCAGAAACAACAAACAGAAATGGATAGTCTTGTTCTTCAACTTAATTTATAAACACCATGGGCACGAGTGGACTTTCATGAGATTTGGGATGGTTGAAACGCCTCACGAGATTGAACAAAATCTCACAAGATGTTGTGATCTGGATCTCACCTTCACTGGGCATGATCCAGATCTGCATATTTAAAATGAGTCATTAGGCTAACTGAAATATGCGTTCACGGGATTCACCTGACAACCGGGACCTAAGGCCATACCTAGGAGTCATCGTTAGGGCACCATTTAGTACTGGTTTCCATAAGCATGGACCAGTTGAAATGGCACCGGGGGGGGGGGAGAACTCAGACTTCATCATTTCATGAACTGTAAAGTAGGCAACACCATTTTTACTCATCCTTTATATTCTTGCTGCCTCCAATCCATGGTTTGCGTCTCTAAACTGCAGGTGTGATTGGAAAATGTTTCCAAATCCCAGCCATCTTCATGAGAATTCCAGAAGTTTTGAAAATCCCAATTCCATAATGGTATTGGCAGCTTCTAAACAGCAATGTATGGTTTCCTGATCCATCCTCTTCCCTGCACTGCTCAAAATAGCAGAAGGTAGAAATGAGGCAGGGTGGGCAGCACAGTGTTGCAGTGGTTAGCACTGTTGCCCCATGGGGCCAAGGACCGGGGTTCGATCCCAGCCTTGAGTCACTGTCCGTATAGAGTTTGCATATTCTCCCCGTGTCTGTGTGGGTCTCACCTCCACAACACAAAGATGTGCGGGGTCAATGGATTGGCCACGCTAAATTGCCCCTGAATTGAAAAAAAAGAAAAACAAAGAAATGAGGCAGGACTTCCAGATCCATGCTCCAGCCAAGACTTTTACCCTGCCCAATTCTGTGGGTCCCAAATAGGGATCTTAAAATTCAGCCCAGATAGTTTTAAGCAGCAGTACTTGTGGATTGCATGAATGTTTAACAATAGGAGACACAGGCAGCCGTAAAAGTGAGCAATCAAAAATCACTCAATTCCTAACTCTTGCCCCCAGATTCTCTGCTGAACCAATTTTATAACACTGGGTAGCAAAGACTAGTAACAAGCTGCCCACCTGAACAGAGTTACCAATTTAAAATTCCGCCAGCAGCACATAGATGATATGATTAAGTTAAGGTGGCACTGCAATTGATATCCTCTGCACATAACAGAATTTAGCGAAGTCACCAGCAATATTTAAAACCACTTTAACAGCATCTATTTCTCCCAGATTAAATTTTTTGACCTTTAAGGGAAAAGAGATATTGTGATTGAATTAAAAAATTCACATGGAGCCATGCAGAGAGGTTCAGAGCTGGGGGCTGGGAAGAGTTACATCTTAACATACCTCATAATGCAATTATTAAGATGAAAGTAGGTCATGGCTCTCCTGTGGTTTGATGGATTTGACTTGGGAATAACTATATCTTGCAAACTAGGAAAGTCTTAGGTAGGATTCACGATCTGTATTTGGTTAGCTGACAGAGGAGCAAAGCAGGCTTTATAATTGACCTTGCTGACCCTGGGCTAGGCAGTGGGAAATTAGTCACAGGCCATGCTCCATTCTGCTTTGAATTGTCTGTAATGGAAGTGATGATAGTCATAGAGGTCTACAACACAGAAAAGGACTTTTGGCCCATCATGTCTGCGCCGGTTGGATACTTGGATACTGTGATACTTGGATGCTAGTTGAGGACGAGATTATGCTTCAGTATGCTTCCCACATATTAATAGCTACTGGAACTCACTAACAAAGCTCACAACCAGAGATTAACTGCTTGGTAACCAATGCTAAGGGACTGTAACCAGCAGTGGGCTCTTATTTTCTGAAGTCTCTCATCAGGGTAAGGCCTTGCAGCTTGTCATTAACTATCAGAAAAATGGTCAAGGGTCTTAACACTGGATGTTCTATCCTAGGCATCATTTACTTTAATGGGAAAATGCCTGAGTAATCTTTCCTGCATTTTTCACAGCTTTTATAGTTTGTGTTTTACAGTTAAACTATAATTTAGAATATTGGCTCCTTTTTATGGTACTAGTTGCTGAATGGTAAGTTAAATTTGAATGTTAGTGAAGAGGTGAATGGCTGTGTGAATGGTATGGGTGAGGTGGGTAATTGGGTGGGGGATAAATGAGTGGGTGGGTTGGGAGGTGAAGTGGTTAAGTGTGTGAGGTTGGAAGTGGGTGAGGTGGATGAGTGGGTGATGTGGGTATTATGTTCTCTATTCTGTTTTACCTGGGTGGCTTGGATGCGTAGTGTTGAACACAAAGTTTTTTTAACAAATAAAACTATAAATTTATTACACAACTAAGATTCGTTCACATTCCTAAAGTAGAAGGTTATTGTATAAACTATGCTGTCTCCAACTAACAGAAATCTCAAGTATACAACTGCTGTCTCTGCCTGACTATCTTATCCAGCTCTCTCCTAACTCTTAACTCCAAGTCATCTAATTATCTTCTAATCTAATCCCAGAATCCCCTAGTCGCATGATATACATGACTGTTCTGTGGTTCTCGCTAGTGATAAGAAGCATTATCATTAACTTATTAACTCTTTACACCCCTGCCAATATACATATCATTACAGTGGGCACGTGGATAGGGGTTGGAGGTATGTGTTTAAAGGGGTAGGGCTATATGGGTAGGTGGCAGGGATCTGTGGGTAGTCAGGTTAGGAGCTGAGCCAAGTCCAGGTGATAGTCGGGTGATTGGGTAGCAGTCAGGTGATCGTGTCATGGTCAGGAGGTCAAGGTTTAGTCAGGACCAGTTCGTGGTGGAGGAGGGTCAAGGAAGTCAGGGGATCGGGAGGCAGTTGAGCGGTCAGTATGAGGTTAAGTGATCAGTCTGGAGTTACCTAGGTGTTAGATCAGGTTTTAATCTTCCTAACATTTCCTGGCTAACTATCCAGGTAAATACCACAGTTCATTCCCAGGTTTCCGACCCTAATTTAGAGTCAGAGACGTTCACTGTGAATCCTGAGTGTAACAGAAGGACCTGGTACCTAAAGAGTTAACATGGGACTGAGTACAATGCTGTCAACATGGTAACGTAAGAAGGCACATGACCTAACAGCTGAGTCTAGTGTAGAGAAGAGTAGCAATGCGTAAGGACTGAGCCATCTCCATACCTACTATAAATATGTAAATAGTTCAATATTTTTAGTAAATATTTCTTTGTAACTTATGCAAGACAGCTCCAAAGTAGCCAAACCATATTCTTCAACAACAGACGTATCATGGTAACAGCAGTAGAATCCATCGGAACTTCCCAGGCAATTGCCACGGAGGACCACAGGGTCCCGACGTGCATCTTCAAGTTGTACATTAGTCTCCGGAGATCTGTGGGTGGAGCCAGAGCACAATGGTAGGGTATTCACACCCATCTTCAGCCAAGAGAATAAAGAGGTAGAGATGGACCTCTGGGAGCAAGACCGTGAGGTTCTTGAGCAAATTGTCATCGGGAGTGACAAAGTATTGAAGGTGTTGGAAGGCTTAAAAGTGGACAAATCTCCAGGTCCGGATGAATTGTGTCCCAGGCTGCTGTGGGAGGAGATTGCAGGGGCTCTGACCCAAACATTTAATTCCTCTCTGGCCACAGGGGAGGTGCCCGAGGACTGGAGAACAGCTCACGTGGTTTCACAATTTAAGAAGGATTATAGAGATAAACAGGGAACTACAGACCAGTGAGTCTCACATCAATGGTAGGGAAACTATTGGAGAAAATTCAGAAATAGTCAGCATGGATTTGACAGAGAGACATCATGCCTAATAAATTTGATTGAATTTTTTGAGGTGACCAGATGTGTCGATGGGGGTTGTAAAGTTTATATGGATTTCAGCAAAGCATTGGACAAGTTCCTACAGGGAAAACTTATAAAGAAGGCAAATGCATATGGGATACAAGAGAACTTGATAAGCTGGATTCAAACTTTGCTTAGTTGTTGGAGAAAGAGAGTGATGACAGACAACTGCTTTAATGATGGAAGCTAATGTCCAGTGGAGTACCACAGGGATCTGTGCTGAGTCCCCTATTATTTATCATTTATATAAAAGACATAGATGACCATGTGGGGGGGAAGGACCAGATGTAACAAAGATTGGTCAGTGGTTAACACAGAGGTTGAGTGTCTTGGGTTACAGGAAGATAGAGATGGGATGGTCAAATGGCAGATGCAATTTAACCCTGAAAAACGTGAGGTGATACGCTTTGGAAGGAGTAATTTGACAAGGAAGCATTCAATGAATGGCACCACACTGGGAAGTTCCAAGGAACAAAGGAACCTTGGTTTGTTTGTCCATACTGTGTGCAATTCTGGCCACCACATTATAGGAAGGATGTAATTGCACTGGAGGGGGTGCAGAGGAGATTCACCAGCATGTTGCCTGGGATGGAAAGTTATAGAACAGTACAGCACAGAACAGGCCCTTCGGCCCTCGATGTTGTGCCGAGCAATGATCACCCTACTCAAACCCATGTATCCACCCTATACCCGTAACCCAACAACCCCCCCCCCCCCTTAACCTTACTTTTTAGGACACTATGGGCAATTTAACATGGCCAATCCACCTAACCCGCACATCTTTGGACTGTGGGAGGAAACCGGAGCACCCGGAGGAAACCCACGCACACACGGGGAGAACGTGCAGACTCCACACAGACAGTGACCCAGCCGGGAACTGAACCTGGGACCCTGGAGCTGTGAAGCATTTATGCTAACCGCCATGCTACCGTGCTGCCCCTAATCTAGTGGAGAATGTGGGCACTAATCCCACTACCTCTCACAGAAGAGAGGTTGGATAGCCTTGGGTTGTTTTCGTTGGAGCAGAGAAGACTGAGAGATGACATGATTAGGGTGTACAAGATTATCAAGGACATGGACTGGGTGGATAGGGAGCAGCTGTATCCCTTAGTTCAGGGGCAAGAAGTTTAGGGGGGATGTGAGGATAAAACATTTTTATCTAGACGTTGGTGACAGTCTTGAGTGCTCTGCCTGGGAGGGTGGTAGAGGTGGGTTGCCTCACATCCTTTAGACGGTTCCTGAATGAGCACTTGGCACATCATGAAAATGAAATGAAAATCGCTTATTGTCACGAGTAGGCTTCAAATGAAGTTACTGTGAAAAGCCCCTAGTCGCCACATTCCGGCGCCTGTTCGGGGAGGCTGGTACGGGAACATTCATAACATTCAAGGCTATGGGCCAAGTACTGGCAAATGGGATCAGGTAGGTCAGTCTCGTGTTTTCATGTGTCAGTGCAGACTCGAAGGGCCTAGTCTGCACTCTGTGATTCTGTGATTCTACTATCCGGAGATTGGATGATTTGGACAAATATGTAATTTCCTTGCAGAAGACTTGGATCATGACAGATGCTGTAAAGGAGGTGAAAGGCGTAGAGCTGAATTCCATTTTTTTTTTATAAATGTTTTTTATTGGGTTTTTGAACAAAGTATATTTACCGTTATGTACACAGGATAAGAAACATATATATATATATATATATATATACACACATATATAGAAGAGAAGGGCACACCCAAACATACCAAAGAAAAGAAAATAGTAAATAGTAAAAAAAATACAATAAAAAATAAAATAGAACAACTGGGAGGGTATTGTGCACTAGCTCAACAGCAGCAACTCTGTACACCTGGCAAAGTTATTTTCAACACATAAATAGGCGACTGTTTGAGAGGGGGGGGGGGTGGTGGGGGGGGGGGGAGACTGGGGAGGTAAATATATATTCGGGTGCTGGAGAAATAATTACAGTGGGCAATACTCGAATGGGTTTGGTGTTGTTGTCGCTTGCTTCTCCCGGACGGATATCGCTGCCGTCTCGCGCTCACATCCGCTTCTGCCGTTCCTCCCGTCTTTCGTCTTTATTCTCCTCGTTCCCTGCTCCTGGAGATGCCATGTTCATTATTGTATCCCGTGCCTTCCTTCTGGCTCTCATTTCTCTGCTTCCCCCCACCTCCCTGGTTCTCCTCTCTTGTTCCCTATCTCTTCCCTCTCTCTCCCCCCCCCCCCCCCCCCCCCTCGCCACCCCCCCCCCCCCCCTCCTCCCGTGGTTTGCCTTTCTTTCCTCTTAGGGTTAGCTGTCCCCGTCCCCCCTCCATCCCTCCCGGTCGATCTCTCCCTTTCATGCTTTGGCTACTTTCCCCTGATTCTTGGCTACCTGGCTATTCTTCCTCTTGTTCATTGGCCACAAACAGGTCCCGGAACAATTGCGTGAATGGCTCCCGTGTTCTGTGGAAGCCGTCGTCCGACCCTCGGATGGCGAATTTGATTTTCTCCATTTGGAGAGATTCTGAGAGGTCGGACAGCCAGTCTGCAGCTCTGGGCGGTGCTGCTGACCGCCAGCCAAACAGGATTCTACGGCGGGCGATCAGGGAGGCAAAGGCAAGGGCGTCCGCCCTCCTCCCCAGGAATAGATCTGGCTGGTCCGAAACCCCGAAGACCGCCACTTTCGGGCATGGCTCCACACTCACCCCCACCACTTTGGACATTGCCTTGAAGAAGGCTGTCCAGTACTCCACAAGTCTGGGGCAAGACCAGAACAGGTGGGCGTGGTTGGCCGGGCCTCCTTGGCACCGTTCAGATCTATCCTCCACCTCCGGGAAGAACCTACTCATACAGGTTCTTGTTAAGTGGGCTCTATGTACCACTTTTAGCTGCGTCAGGCTGAGTCTTGCGCACGTGGCGGTGGAGTTGACCCTATGCAGTGCTTCGCTCCAGAGTCCCCATCCCATCTCAATCCCCAGGTCTTCCTCCCATTTCTTTCTTGTTGCGTCCAGTACGGTGTTGGCCCTTTCTGTCAGTCGGTCGCACATGTCACTACAGTTTCCTTTGTCTAGTATGCTTGCGTCCTGTAGTTCTTCCAGTAGTGTCTGTCGTGGCGGTTGTGGGTACGTCCTTGTCTCCTTTCGTAGGAAGTTTTTGAGCTGCAGATACCTTAGCACGTTCCCCCTGGCTAGCTGGAATTTCTCTGTCAGTTCGTCCAGTGTTGTTGATCCTGCCGTCCGTGTGTAGGTCCCTGACTGTCAGTGTCCCTCCGTCCTACCCCCACCTTTTGAAGGTGGCGTCAGTCAGTGCTGGTGTAAACCTATGGTTGTTGCAGATGGGAGCTTTGTCCGACATTTTGGTCAGGCCAAATTGCTGCCGCAGTTGGTTCCAGGATTTGAGGGTGGCTATCACCACCAGGCTACTGGAGTGTTTTTTGGGTGGGGATGGGAGTGCTGCCATAGCGAGGGCCTGGAGGGAGGTCCCCATGCAGGAGGCCTCCTCCGCATGCACCCACTCGGCTTCTGGCTCCTGGATCCATCCCCTTACTTGCTCGGCTGTTGCCGCCCAGTGGTAGAATTGTAGGTTTGGGAGAGCTAGCCCCCCCCTGGATTTTGCTTTTTGTAGGACCTTCTTTGGGATCCTAGCATTTTAACCCCCCCCCCCCCCATACGAACGCCATGATTAGTTTGTCCAGCACTTCGAAAAAGGCCTTGGGGATGTAGATCGGAATGGATCTAAACAGGAAGAGGAACCTGGGCATTACGTTCATTTTGATCGTCTGAACTCTCCCTGCGAGGGAGAGTGGGAGTGTGTTCCATCTTTGCAGGTCCTTTTTTACTTCCTCCGTCAGACTGGTGAGGTTCCATTTGTGGATCCCTTTCCAGTCATGGGCTATTTGGATCCCCAGGTAGCGGATTTTGTGTCGGGCTTGTTTAAACGGCAGTCCCGTTAGTGCTGCCCCCTTTGCGGGTGTACTGGGAAGATCTCGCTTTTGCTCATTTTGAGTTTGTAGCCCGAGAAGGCGCCAAACTCTTCCAGGAGCGCGATGATTCCGTCCATGCTGCTCTGTGGGTCCAAAATGTAGAGGAGCAGGTCATCTGCATAGAGTGAGACTCTGTGCTCTCTGCCTCCCCTTCGGATCCCCCTCCAGCTTTTTGCTGCTCTGAGCACGATTGCTAGTGGTTCGATCGCTAGAGCGAACAACAGCGGGGACAGTAGGCATCCTTGTCTGGTGCCCCTGTGCAGCTGGAAGTATCGGGAGTTGGTGTTGTTGGTCCATATGCTCGCCATGGGAGCGTTGTATAGGAGCTTTACCCAGGAGGTGAACCCTGTTCCAAGCCCGAACTGCTCCAGTACCTCTATGAGGTATTTCCATTCGACTCTGTCAAAGGCCTTTTCTGCATCTAGGGGGACGATCACCTCTGGTGTTCTCTCCCCGGAGGGGGTCATTATCACATCAGCAGGCGCCAGATGTTCGAGGTAAGCTGTCTACCTTTGACAAAGCCTGTCTGGTCCTCTGTGACCACCTCAGGTACACAGTCTTCTGGCCATTTGGCTAGGATTTTGGCCAGCATTTTGGCGTCTGCGTTCAGCAATGAGATGGGTCTGTATGACCCACATTCCATTGGGTCTTTATCTTTCTTAGGCATCAGCGAGGTTGAGGCCTGTGCTAGCGTGGGTGGCAGTGTGCCCCTAGCTAACGAGTCTGTGAACATCTCCTGCAGGCGCAAATGTTTTGTAGAAGTCCGCCGGCAATCCGTCTGGTCCCGGCACCTTCCCCGCATGCATGGAGCTAATGCTGTCCATGATCTCGCCCAGTGCTAGTGGTGCTTCCAAGCCTCGTTTTCTGCCTTCTCCCATGACTGAAATGTCCAGTCCATCAAGGAACCGTTTCATCCCAGACTCCCCCCTTGGGGGCTCTGAGGTGTACAGCCCTTGGTAGAAGGCCTTGAAGGTTTTTTTAATCTTTTCTGGTTCTGTTTCTAACATGCCTCTGGTATCCGTGATTTGTGCAATTTCTCTGGTGGCTGCCTGCTTTCTCAGCTGGTGTGCCAACAGGCGGCTGGCTTTGTCTCCGTGTTTGTACAGGGTCCCACGTGCCTGGTAGAGTTGGTGCACTGCTTTCCTGGTGGAGAGCAGGTCAAAGTTCCTTTGTAGCTCTTTCCTTTCCGCCAGGAGCTCTACGGTTGGTGCCTCGGAGTATTTACGGTCTACCTCCAGTATGGAGTCGACCAGCTGCTGCCAAGCTGCCCTTTCCTCTTCGTGCTTTGAAAGCGATGATTTCCCCTCTTAGTACGGCCTTTAGCGCTTCCCAGAACGTGGAGGGTGAGACCTCCCCGTTCTGGTTGTTCTCTGTGTACTCTGCTATGGCCCGCGATATCCTTTTGTTGAAGGCCTTGTCAGCTAGTAAGGCACCGTCCAACCTCAATGTGGGGTGTTGGGCCCTGCCCGTCTCTAGCCACACATCCATGTAGTGTGGAGCATGGTCTGATATCACAATTGCGGAGTATTCCACTTTGTCTATCCCCAGAGCACCGTTTTCCCCACCACAAAGAAGTCAATTCTGCTGTATACGTTGTGTACTGGGGAGAAGAAGGAGAATTCCTTCTCCCCCGGGTGGGCGAACCTCCAGGGGTCCACCGCTCCCATCTGCTCCATATAGTGACTGAGTTCTTGTTGAAGCCCATGTCGTCCCAGTTGGGTGCGTACACGTTAACTAGTACTACCGGTGCCCCATCCAGGGACGCACTGACCATGACGTCCCTCTGGGCCCGTAACCGTCTTTGTCACGCTAGACATCATCCCCTTGCCGATCAGTATCGCCACCCCACTGGCCCTTGTCCCATAGCAGGAATGGAAGGTCTGTCCCACCCAGCCCTTTCTTACCCGCAGTCGGTCTGCTCTCTCAGGTCTGTCTCTTGGAGGAAGACCATGTCGGCCCTCATGTTTCTTAGGTGGGTGAGGACTCTGGATCTCTTCACTGGGCCGTTCAGTCCCCTTATGTTCCAGGTGACTAACCTGGTTGGGGGCTTTTGCCCCTCGTTCCTGTGGGATTAACCATACTTAACTGGTGGATGCACCCCTGCCCTCCGGGGTTTCCCTTTGTTAGGGAGCTGTCCAGGATGGCCGCTGTCACTGCTCTCTCCATGCGGTCGGGTCCCTGCACTCCAGGGTTTCCCTTTGTCCCGGGGGCACCCGACATGGCTGCCCACTGTGTGTCCGCCACACGGGTAGTCCCCTGCACTCTGGGGTCTCCCTTCGCCAAGAGACTGTACTGGTTGGATGCTTGCAGCGATTCCTTGTTTCGAGCCCTTAGTTGTGGCACTTTGTAGCCCTACTCCTTTTCTAGCCTTGTTTGTCCCTCCTTCCCTGCATCCCCCCACCCCGGTCTCTCACTCCCTGTGTAACCCCCCCCCCCCCGTCTCTTCCTTTTCCCCCCTCTCCCGTATACCCCTCTTTTGTCCCTCTTTCCCCTGTTCCTGTCCCCGTTTGCTCTCCCGTCTCTGTTGGGTGGTCCCCCCCCACCCCCTGCCTGCCACTTTCCCCCCTGTTGGGGGCCGCTGCAGCCCTGCTTTGTTGCATGCCCCCTGCGCTAGCTTTCCTGCTAGTATGGTGGCCCCCCTCTCGGGAGTTACTGTCTCACTTCTCCCCTGCCCGGCCTCTGCGGTTTTCTGCCTGCTCTTCCCCTATCCTACCCTGCACTCCTCTTGCTTGCTCTCCCTTCTCCGTTACTTTCGTTCCCTCGTGCTGGGGCCTGGCTTCCCACCTGAAGCGATCCCTCGGGCAATGGTTTGCTCTTTGTTCAGGGTGCTCTCACCATGGCGGGGGCGTGGTGGTCTGGCATTGCCTCACCCCTCCCCTCGACCCCATAGGCGTGTTGTTGCCCCTTGCCAGGGGCCCCTCATTTCTACCTTCACTGGTGGTTTTCCAGCCCGTGTTCCTCGACAAACTTGTTTGCTTCAGTGGGGGCTGTAAAGAAGTATTCTCTTTCTTGGTATGTGACCCAGAGTTTCGCTGGGTAGAGCATACCAAAACGCACGTTGCTCTTGTGAAGAGCTGCTTTCGCTCTATTGAACTCTGCCCGTCTCCTGGCTAGATAGAACATAGAACATAGAACAGTACAGCACAGAACAGGCCCTTTGGCCCTCGATGTTGTGCCGAACAATGATCACCCTACTCAAACCCACGTATCCACCCTATACCCGTAACCCAACAACCCCCCCCCCCCAACCTTACTTTTTAGGACACTACGGGCAATTTATCATGGCCAATCCACCTAACCCGCACATCTTTGGACTGTGGGAGGAAACCGGAGCACCCGGAGGAAACCCACGCACACACGGGGAGGACGTGCAGACTCCACACAGACAGTGACCAAGCCGGGAACTGAACCTTGGACCCTGGAGCTGTGAAGCATTTATGCTAACGACCATGCTACCGTGCTGCCCTAAAGAATCACAGCACCTGGTGGGATGCCGAAACCCGGGATTGAACCAGGGACCTTTAGATTTTCAGTCTATTCCTCTCCCAACTGAGCTATTTCAGATCTGCCCCAATGTCCTCGTAAATTCTAATGGCGTGTCCTTCCCATTTGCAGGCTCTATTTTTCCTGGCCCAGCGCAGGATTGTTTCCCGATCTTGGTACTGGTGTAGTTTAGCTATGACTGCTCTCGGGTGGTCTCCTGCCTTGGGCTTCGGGCGCAGTGACCGGTGTGCTCTGTCCTTTTCTGGTGGGTTGGGAAAGGTTTTCCTCCTCACTAAGTTGCCCAGCACCTCGGCCACGTATGTTGTGTGGTTTCTACCCTCGATCCCCTCTTGCAGGCCCACTATCCTGACATTTTGCCTTCTCGAGTGGTTTTCCTGGTCGTCCACTCTGCCTTTCAGGCTCCCCTGTGTTGTGCCCAGTCTCATCACCTCCCTCTCCAGGGCTGTGATCCGGTCGCTCATGTCAGTCGCTGCTTTCTCAAGCTCCTTAATGGTCGCCTCTTGGGCTTCCAGTTTCTCCCCTTGTGCGTCCAATTTCTCCTCTGCTCTGCCCAGGGCCTGCTGCACCTCTGTCAGGGCCTTTGCCATTGCTGCCTGCACTGTGGCCCCTATGTCTGCCCTAGCCTCTGCCTTGTTTACCTGCTGATGTTCCCTCAGCGCCTCGGCAAAGGCTGCCTTCCAGTTCCAGCCCCCCCTGGCTCCGGGGCAGAGTGCACCTGTCTGTCCAGCTCTTTTTGATGCGGCGATACTTCCGTTCTGCCGCTTCGTGAGCTGGCTCACCCATTGCCCCGTCTGCCTTTGGTGCCCCATCTCCCTCTGCTTTGGCTCCCTTCTGGCATTTTTTTTCCACCTTCTCTTTGCTTTTTTTCCCCCACTTTTCCGCCCCCTATTTTTTTTTTTGTTTCTTCCCTTTTTCTTCTCTCCTCCCTTCTCTCCTTTACCACTTTATTTTTCCTCTTTTATAAAACTCATCTCAGGTGAACTTGTTTTGGGTGAGAAAAAAAAAGTGCAAAAAGAAAAATTCCCCCCCCCCACCATCTTTGAAAGTTTTCTTTTCAGTGTTTTGTTTTTGCAAAAGTTCTTTTTTCCTTCCTTTTCCCTCACTCACCCAGGGTCGAGAGAGAGAGAGAGAGAAGCTTCTGGTATGGAGTCCCTCTTTGTTCTTGCCTTGTGGTGGTCACAGCCGGTTGAAGGGGGGGGTGAGGGGGGGTCGGTCGGTCGGTCCCCGCTGCTTGGTCCGGGCCGCCGTTCGTCGTACCCTGCGCTCTCCTGCTGTGGGTGGGGGGCGGTCATTGGTCGTTCCTCTGTTCCTTCCTCTCTGCACGTTCGGCTCCCGCTTCGGTCCGGGCCGCCGCTCCGATCCTGCCCTTCGCTCTGCTGCCGTGGGGGGGGTTTGCCGCTGCTGCCGGATCGCTCCGCTCCCAAGGGCCCAGTTCCCCTGCTCCCGATTTTGCGGGACTTTAATTTTTTATCCCCCTACGGAGTCCCCTGAAAAAAGCCCCGACTTTGTGGACCTGTGGGAGCCCTTTTTTTTGCGACCGCTCCGCTCACGAACACCACCGGAAGTCCTGAATTCCATTCTGATGTCAACTTGTAGTACAAGGATAGTAATCCTCTTTTCTATTCATCTTAATAATTAGCCTGCCAATATTGAGCTGGACCAATTTCAAATAGACCTGTAACAGTAATGTTGCATGTTTATGTTTACAACCTCATTAAAGTGTATATTTTAACTGCAACTTAGCAGCATGTTTCAGTTGAATTTGCTCCAGTTTTCCTCAGCTTATTAAGTCCATTCTGAATGTTCTGGTCAACTGACCATAATTTAAGATTGTGTGCAGTCTTCCATTCTTAAGACTAACTGGCTAAGAGCTCCCTCACAGGAAATGCTAATTCAACATTTCTTATAGAATGGCAAATTTCTCATCTTTCTTTTTCAAAAGAGTATAGAATTATCTACAGTGTAGATCCTCTCTCGACATTTATTCGTTGATTTTTTTATATCTAAAATACAGCTAAGGTTATAGTTGGAGGAGGTATAATTCATTATGGTTCAAAAAATGAAGAGGCAAGGCCTGAGAGAAAGGATTGACCTTGAAAAGGAGATTGTACACATTTTGCACAATTTCTTAAATGAAAGAAGTTTCATGTTACGTATTCAAATCCTAGTTGTGACTAATCTGCAATGTATTTGCCACCTCAGAGAAAGAGGTGACCTCTTTTGAAGAAAATATACTTTAAGACGCAGACAAAAGTGGGGAAGCTTCTGGCATGATGACCTTGGAAATTACATGCTGCACTTTTCATTGCAGCTGTTTGCCTTTCTGTTGGCATACTTTGAGCTCCGTCAAAGAACCTTGAGAAGTTTTACAAGGATTTTCAAAATAATATTCTTCAGAATGCCCCTCCCTCTGGAAGGGTGTTAAGAACAAAGAAAATTAGAACACAGGAACAGGACCTTTGGCCCTCCCAGTGTTGAATATTTCTGCAGAAATTCTCACCGATGTCACTCCTCAAGAGCAGAGATAAAGTTTGAGAAGTATTTCAGAGCATGTGCATGCTGTTGCCCCTGGCCCACAGAGTTGATCCAAGTTTGAGTCAAGACAGCAGGATATTTGGAACCCCCAGTGGATAGTGGTACTGGCAAAAATACCTACTTCACAAATTAGATGAAGGGATTGGGAAATAAACAAAGGAAGAGCTGAGAAGGTGAGTGAATAAGAGTGGATGAATTTAATGTCAAACAACATACAAGAAGAGAAATAATGCCAAGGCAAGAACAATTAGATTTTAAAGAGAATCAAGAGACAGAAAGCAAAATAAACAAATATACATTTTGAATTTTGAATTCGACATTTTTAAAACCTCCAGCAACAATTCACAACTGAAAGAATGAGACTCCACGCTTCATTTTCTGGACTAGGGAGCTTGAATGACAGCCAATAACAATCAGCACATCAGATACTTACATTATTAAGTACTAGACTTAATCTTCTATGGTGAGGTCAATGAAAAATCAGTGTGAAAATGCAGCAACTTCATGAAAATCTCAGGCATTCAAGGGTGATTTATCCAATTCACAAGGTATCTATTCCAAGCCATACATTTCTGCCTTAAAACTTGCATTGTTCATATCCAGGCAACAAGATTCTCAATAAATTTTGTCTGAATCAAGACAAGCAAATAGTATATTCCATCCTAAGGATGCATCTTCAGCAATATAGCATATCGCCAGTACTGTCCTGTGCCAGCCAAGACTTTATGACTTGGAGCTTAGGGTGAATACAAAAACATTCAAACTGCTTACCCTTTTAACTTATTACTTTAGTCCTGGCAAGTTGCATTTCAAACCTCACAGATTTCAAACCTCACTCCTCAGCCTAAACTTTTGAAACTGATGCTTTTTGAAATGTCAAAGGTGTCCTAAAAAGTCCACAACACTTGAAAAGGTGTGGGATCCTTTGAAGTGCTAAGCATTCATACAGTTTCACAGAGCAGTCTCATAAACATGCCTTTGGTTGATAGCTTACTGGTTTGAACACGGCTCCCAGGAGGTTTTTTTACTTATCTTTTCCTTCATGCTTGAATGCATCTGAAGTGTCCGCCATTGATCCCATACAATGTTTATTCAAATTATTGATTGACAGCTACTGACCACTTCAAAGTAGCAAAGTGTTCACTTCTTCTTTTATAACTGCAGAAAGCACCCTTGGGGTTCATCACACCAGGACTGTGCTTGGCAATAAATATACCAAAGACCACCCAGTTGAGTTCTTGCTGTGGGCTTGAGGCATAATGGGGGCAGAGGAGGTGGAATTTGGACATTTCAACCCATTAATTGCATGCTTAGGGGCTGGTTTAGCACAGTGGGCTAAGACAGCTGGCTTGTAATGAAGAACAAGACCAGCAGTGTAGGTTCAATTCCCGTACCAGCCTCCCCGAAGAGGCGCCAGAATGTGGCGACTGGAGGATTTACATAGTAACTTCATTGAAGCCTACTTGTGACAATAAGTGATTATTATTATATTCCCGCTGGCATGATGCTAGTGGAGTGGGACCGGAGACTGGGGATGGGTCTGCCACTTGCCGCCGATCCCATTTTTGGCCTGATGTGGGATTCTTTGCCCGATAGGGATTCCTGATCTTAACAGCTGGCAGTGGAGAATCCCAGCCCCATCTCATCAGCAGAACATACTAAATTGTCAAAAATTATTTATGGTAAGCACTCTTCATAGATTAAGCTCAGTCAACAGCCAAATCATTAATTTACCCCTTACATTGCAAGTTTCAAATTATACATAAATAAATAGAAATTGTGCAAATATTCAGCAAGTTGGTATAATCATGCAGAGTAGAAACTTCCCCCAGAATTGTTTGAGTTAATTTAAGGGATACGAGTTCGCTTCATGAACAGGATTCTGAAAAAGCCTGAATTGAATGGAGGTCAAGCCAATCTGGCGGAATTTTCAGTAAAAATGTAAATTGTCATTTTTAGCACGAACATTAATGCAAATCCCGTTGGCTCCAGCAGCGTGATCCAGGTCGCAATCTTTAGGCACTTTTCTTTTTCCTCCATGTTAAAAACACAGCGGTCTGGATTCTCCGATTTGCAGACTAAGTGCTGACGGCGGTGTGGGAACAGTGGCGTTTTTCGGCAGAAAGAAAAGTGCAACAGCTGCACCTCTGTCCTCTGTCCAGTGGAGGGCTAGCAGCCGTGCAGCATAAAGCCCCCGGCTTTACCTACGGATGCAGCCGGAGAATGGCCAGGTCCATGGTCGTGCATGTGCATGGCGGTGACCTGCTACAGTCACGCCATGTAACATGGCCCAGGCCACACGCTTACAGGGCTTGTCAAATAATGTCCCCCAGAAAGTCCCCTCGCCACCCCCGGGTCACCCCCTACCAGTCCCCCCAGCCCCCCCCCCCCCCCCCCCCCCCCCGGCCAGCGCACGGCAAGCCCCACCCATTACTCTGGCAGCGCTGGACACAGTCCACAGCTGCCATGCGGGGTCCACCAAAAATCCCACAAATGTTCCACACTGTCGGGAACTTGGCCCATCAGAGGTGCAGCATTGCAGGAGGGCCTCGGGTGGCGTTTTGAGTACGCCATTTTTTGAGGGGGCGCAAATGGGAATTCTCCGGCCAATCGCCGAACGCGATTTTGGCGTCGCCGACCGGAGAATCCCGCCCAATGCCTGAGGTGCACAGTGCCTGATTCACCTGCCTGTGGGGTCATCTGAGCACTTCAATCAAGTGGGCGCTGCATTTAAACGGCTCCACAGCACTTATTCTCATTCAAGCCAGGAGGATGGCAGCTAGAAGACCATTCCTCACTCGATTGCTGGATGCCATGGAGGAGAGGCAGACCACAATTCACAATTCACATGTTGGCAGGAGGCCCTGAAACAAGGTTACCAAACTGTCTGGGTGACGGCGACAGCACGTGTTAGTGCCAGCAGTCTGACCAAGAGGACAGGGATTCAATGTGGGAAGAAAAATGTATGACCGACTACAATCTGCAAAAGTAAGTGCTCCCTGTCTGCTTTTGGCAATCCACCCTTCCCATCAACCCCGGGAATGTCATGTCGAGTCCACTTCCATTCCCTCGCAGGTTCCCAGCACCCTGCCTACCAGCATCCTCATCAAACCCACCTAAGTGCTCCTCATCAGAACCCCTTCCTGCTTAGGCACAGTGCCCACACATGCCAGTTGTCATTAACCTATCACCTGCCAGGCATCTAGCTGACATTATCCGTTTTGTGTCCCTGCAGGTGAAGATGACTCACAATTGGAGAGAGAGAGACAGAAAGAGGGAGAAAGAAAAACAGCTTGTAAAATGTCCGAGTTGAGGATCCTGACTCTATTTGAGAAGAGGGTCATGATGCTGGCAGGGAGGAGCAGGAACGGGTCTGCACAGAGAGCGAGATTGGTCTGTGACAGAAAAGAGCCACTGCACCCTCATTCAGATTACCTGTCCCAAGTGAGTTTTGTGTTGTCCAAACCTTTGACTACGCATGTACTAACACCATGTCCCTTGCCTTGCATAAACATCGACTGATGATCCTCGACCATCAACAAGCAGTGCTCCACCCAGCCACCCTCAAAGCACTTTGGAGCAGATCCCGAGAAAGTCACGGATGACGCCTTATAGCTATCACCCACACAATTCACCATCGCAGGGACAAGCACCTCAGTGGGCAAAAAATAACAGACAGGCTTCTCGATCACTATCTGGTGAGTACCACGCTTCTTCAGATGAACATCAGGTGGAGGCAGGAGAATCCCAAGGATTGGACAGTCAGAGTGTTGTGTCTGTAAAATCTCAGCCACTTCGACCAGTTTATTATTTGCAAGATGAAAAAAGAAGAAATCAGGTGCATGGTTTAATGCAATTTTATTCATAATTTACTCAATCACACAAAATATGATTCAGACTCAAAGCTGAGCTCTAGTTATTACCCGCATGTAGTGGAGGAGACGGGCCAGTCTACGATCACTCCATGTGGATATCTTCTCTGGGGTTCAAAACCCAGGGTCTTCTTCTAGCGATGACTGCACCTGGAGGACTCCAAGGTTATAGCTGAAGATCTGTTCCAATGTTCCTTCCTTTATATTGGGCAGCACGGTAGCACAAGTGAATACCACTGGGGCTTCACAGCGTCAGGGTCCCAGGTTCGATTCCCCGCTGGGTCACTGCCTGTGCAGAGTCTGCACGTTCTCCCTGTGTCTGCGTGGGTTTCCTCCGGGTGCTCCGGTTTCCTCCCACAGTCCAAAGACGTGCAGGTTAGGTGGATTGGCCATGATAAATTGCCCTTAGTGACCAAAAAGGGGTGGGGTTACTGGGTTACAGGGATAAGGTGGAAGTGAGGGCTGAAGTGGGTTGGTGCAGACTCGATGGGCCGAATGGCCTCCTTCTGCATTGTATGTTCTATACCAGTCTGCTAGCATTGAGTCATAGCTTTACACCCACAACTGGCCAGAATTCCATTGTCCCATCCAGACCCAAAGTTGTTAATGGGAATAAACAGGATTCCCCTGTTCATCCAGGGTGATTCAATCAAGATCCATTGTCCTCCGAAACAGCCCATTATGGAATCTGGGGCAGGATTCTCTAATTCCGTGGCAGAGTGTCCACGCCGTCATGAACGGGCCGACCCCACGACTAATTCTGGCCCCTACAGCGGGCCAGCACGGCAGTGGAGCGGTTAATGCCACTCCAGCTGCTGATCCTGGTGCGAATTTGGCGCCGCCGGCGCCAACGCTCGCATGCGCAGTGGCTTCCTTCAACGCACCGGTCCCGACTGTAGCCATGCTGGCCACGCAAAATGGACACTGAGCCAAACTAAAATGGAAGGCTGCTGGGAAACAGACAGTTTAGCCAGAACAGCAGTCTGCAAAGAGCAGTTTGCATTCTGCAGCAGCAGAAACCAGTTTGGGCTCAGGTGAAAAGACCTTAGCTAGGTGCAAATGGCAAAACGCTTTGCATGCTAATGAGGCCATCAGACTTGAACACCCACACAATAGATACATTTGGTTCTGAATGGACACATTCTAATCAAGACCCAGACATCGAGGCACCAGAAACCTCCAAACAAAAGGACATAAGAAACGCCCCCTCCATCACGGAGACCCCCTCGCATTGGGGAATTAATCCAGTATCGATAAGAAATTGATCCAATAGGTAGAGCCCGCCCGAGAAGAGGGAAGGACAACGGAACCCCTATAAAAGATAGGGACCTCGTGTTGTCCGGTCTGTTAAACCCGTGCTCCGGCTCCGACTGACACCTGGTATCCTGACTCCAGCCGTTGAGCACCAGCCGCCGAAACCGTAAGTTCAACGCTCGCTACGCGATCCAAGCCCACTAGACTCCCAAGTACCAGAACGCTTGCTGAAGGCTGCAGACAAAACCAGGACGAAGGCCTCGTTCTCTGACCTTGCCTGTTCCTGTTAGATAAGTATTCTGTTTGCTTATGTTTAGTTATAGCTTGGTCTCTTAGTGTGTGCATGAGTATTTATTATTAACTGTATAATAAATATTGATCGTTTGAACTTGACTAATCGGTGTATCGTCTTTATTACTTTGAATTTGACCTTGGAATACTTGTGACGTTGCCTATACGGCAACTGGCGACTCCAGAGCTAAACAATTACATAGAACAGAGCCTAGCAGTGTTAAGCACACGTCGAACTCGGAGGCGTGTTAATACACTCCAATAAACGCGTTTTACGCCCATAGTAAAACGTGCAACATTTAGTGGCGACATCCGCCGGGACCCTGTTGTAAGTGGAAACACCACAGTGTCCAGGACCCTGAAATTTGAATTAGAACTCCAAATTGCAGAGAAAGAAAGAGATCACAAGTATTCAAGGTGTTCAAAATAATAAGCGAAATTCGGAAGTGTGTTTTAGTGCATGCGTACTAACAGGGCTGTAAGGTAAAACTGAAAGCTTTTTGTTGCGACAAACTTTCGGTAGTTTTGTAATCGGAAAATAGCGTAAGCCGTACCCTTTTCACGAAACACCACCCCAGCAACCCCCTGTTCCAAATTATAAAAAGAGAGTCAGAGGAAATGGCCATGCAGGCAATGGAACGTCTGATGGATCCAGCAAAGTTTGTGGTCGCAGCGACCAGCAGCAGTAGCAGGGTAGGCCAGTGTCCCACGTGGGAGCTGGAACTCCGCAAATATCTGCAGGGAAAGGGATGGCCCCTTTGGAAAGAGTTTTGTGCAAATGAGGAGACAGGTCCCGGAAGTATAGGTCATACTTGGTGGGAGAACCTCTCTCAAATACACAAAAAGAGTTTAGGTAAAGCACGCAAGCCGATGGCGATTGTGTCCTGCTTGGCACAGTTGCGAGGCGCAGAGGAGGTCATCAGGACGCTCCGGACAGATTTAGAGGAAAGGAACCGAATGAGTAAGGTCGATGTCAGGGACATCGAGAAAGAAAACCTGGAATTAAAAGGGAAGTTGGCAGAGAAGGATAGAGAGGTGGATGATGCCAAGAGGGCTCACCAGTCTTGTCTAGCTCATCTGAACAGTTCCCAGACCCAGTATGAGAAAGCCTATCAGGACGTGCAACGTGCCGTTCTGATAAGACAGGAATCGGAAAAGCAGGTGGAGGCATTGCAGAGGCAATGTTCCGATCTCAAAGCAGCTTTGAGAGCACTCCACGCTGCAACGACCGAACACAGACAAAGCACAGTTGACCACGCGAAATGCAGGAAACAGATTGCGGAACTGCAATCTCTGCTTTCGGTGCAGAATGGCTTCCAAAGCACCTTTGGAGCTCAGTTAGATGGGGAAAACGCCCCAGATTGGCAGGAATTAAGCGAGACAGCGCAGCGTTATGTTCAGGGAACATGTGCGCCCGCAGCTCAGCAGAAACGACAGGCACCCCAACCCCCCACAGCTCAGATCATAACCGCACCCATGAATCCCGTAACCACACAGAGGAAAGCCGAATCAGAAGGCGCCCCAGACATAACTTACACCACCCCTTTAACAGTAACCCAGCTAAGGGACGCTTGTGAAAAGATCACTCCGTTCCTCCCCACCGCAGACCCCCACCAGTTTTTCGCTAAAGTGAAACAGCAGGCTACCATGTACGGCCTGGATGAGAGAGAGCAGGTTAAGCTCACCGTGCTGAGCTTAGACCAGAGTGTAGTGGCAGCCCTCCCCGACCCACAAAACGTGGCAGGAGGCAGCCTAGAGGAGATGCACACTGCCATTTTAGATGCCATCGGGTACAATAGAGGTGACCCCGTAGAAGGATTGAATAAGTGCAGGCAGAAGAGATCCGAACACCCCACAGCATTCGCAGGAAGGCTGTGGATTCATTTCAGCGCAGTTTTCGGACAGCTAGATAGAGCGCATTTAACCCGCGAAAACATGGTTAAGTGGACGCGCACAATTATCTCACACGCAACAGAAGCAGGACAGAGCGCTTGCAATAATTACGACCCCTCAGAAGAGGCCCATAACGAAAAATGGGTCCTGAAAAGATTGTCCCGCGCTTGGGAGCAATCGCTTCAGGCAAAAGGAAAGGTTAGATCCCCAGAAGAGGCTCAGGCTGCTGCAGATATCCAAGCAGTCAGAGAGCACCAGAAGCCCGCATGGGTAAATGAAGGCAAGAGCAGCCCTCAACAGAAAGGACAGGAATGCTATAACTGTGGACAGTTAGGGCATTGGGCAAAAGAGTGCCAAGCACCCCAGCGATCTCAGAGAGGCCAGCAGACAGGCACTCTGAACCGCAACAAGGCAAAACCCATCCACAATGTAGCAGTACAGTCAGGACCCACCAATGTGGACGAGACGAACTGACGGTGTTCGGGCTCCCCCACTTGGGTCTGTGACACACTATGGGACTCATCAGGGAGGCCCGTAGTCACGGCAAAAGTCAAAGGGAAGCCCATAGAGTTACTGTGGGACACAGGAGGATCCCGCACCACCATTAACTCCACAACCACGGCACACGCAGACACGTGGCCAACCACCTCCACCATCACACTTAGCGGGTTCACCGGACACTCGCAGCAGGGACATATCACAGCACCCGTAGCGATCCAGCTAGGGAACATTAGCACAAGACACCCCGTAGTTTTAGTAAATCTTCCCCGGACAGCAGAGCACATCCTGGGGATAGATTTTATGAACGCTCACAGCTTGTCGTTCGACCCAGTGAACCAGTGTGTCTGGCGAATGGCTAGATCAGACAGAGCCCCAGCCACCCTCACAGTAGGAGACTACGCTAATCGGATTAGCGCAGTGGGAGAGTACTCATTCGACCTGACTACGCTCCACACCGACAGACAAATTAAGGCCCTACTAAACAAACACAGGACAGCATTTGCAAGTCACCGTCATGACTGTGGTAGAATGACTGGACAAGTTCATGTTACCGGACAGGACCCCCGACCGCAAAAGCAGTATAGATTTCCCCTCGAGGCAGAGGTGGAAATAGAAAAAGTTATAGGCAGCCTGTTGGACCAAGGTGTACTGAGAACGGTAGCCTCCACCAACAATGCCCCTATTTGGCCAGTGAGGAAGCCCGATGGATCATGGCGTCTGACCATCGATTATCGGGAACTCAACAAAGTAACCCCCGCAGTAGCCCCAACGGTAGCTACTAGTCCCGAGACCATGCTCAAGCAGGGTCTCAACGCCAAGTACTTCACGGTATTGGACATCAGTAATGGATTCTGGTCAATACCATTGGCAAAAGCGTGCCAATACAAATTCGCATTCACTTTTAAGACACAGCAGTACACGTGGACATGCCTCCCACAAGGATTCCACAATTCACCCTCCATTTTCCACCGACAGCTGGCAAGTGGATTAGAGAAATTTTCCCGACCCGATTGTCTGGTACAGTATGTAGACGACCTACTACTGCAGACAGACACAAAGGCAGAGCACACTTCGCTTCTGGCCGAACTCCTGGAACTCTTAACTGAAATTGGCTGTAAAGTTAACCCGAAAAAGGCCCAAATATTGGAAAGTAAAGTGATGTATTTGGGATCAGTCATCACGCACGGCAAACGCGAGATCGAATTCAAAAGAATTGATTCGATCGTCAAATTGCCCCTTCCCCAGAATGTTTCAGCCCTCCGGTCGTTTTTAGGACTGGTTGGCTATTGTCGGAACCACATCGACGGATTCGCGACAAAAGCCGCCCCACTTTCAGACCTCCTTAAGAAAGGAGCCCCCTGGGAATGGCTTCCGCAGCATACAGGCGCTGTGGAAGAGTTAAAACGAGCCCTTAGTGCAGCACCCGCGCTGCTAGTCCCCGACCAACTTTCACCGTACGCAATAGAGGTAGCGAGCACCGATCTGACCCTCTCGGCCGTGTTGCTTCAGGAATGGCACGAGCAGCTAAGACCAGTGGCTTATGCCTCCCGATTGTTAGACCCGGTAGAACAAGGATTCTCTGCCTGTGAGAGGCACCTCCTTGCTGTCTTCTGGGCAGTGCAGTATTTCTCATACATCACCGGACTCAACCCCATCACCATTCTAACCGAACATACACCCACACAGCTACTACTAGACGGTCGACTGAAGGACGGTTCAGTTAGCCAGATTAGGGCAGCTAGGTGGACCCTACTTTTACAAGGACGGGACATTACAGTAAAACGGACACGCACACACACATACTTAGCAGACAACCTCCAATACCCCGGACAGCCCCATGACTGTGAAATTGTAGCTCCCCTGCATAACACAGGACCCTTTTTAGCAAAAACACCCCCCAGGAAGATAGGGAACCCGAAACAAAGCCCCCAGCCCACAGACACGTGTGGACCCTTGAGGATTTATGTAGACGGTTCCTCCACAGTTTTAAATGGTGAGCGTATCACAGGATGCGGCATCTATGTAGAGGACGCGCAGGGGCGCGCTCTCGAAGAGATAGCTCTTAAGTTACCAGGTCACTTAGGCGCGCAGGCAGCAGAGCTAGCAGCCATAGCGTACATAGTGGACCACCCCGATTCTTTCCCCAGCCCAGCAGACATATATTCAGACAGCTTATATGTCTGCAATAGCCTGACAGATTTTCTGCCCCTGTGGAGGACACGAGGTTTTGTCTCCGCAGACGGAAAACCCCTTCCATCAGCCCCCTTACTCCAGCATATCCTAGAGAAAGCGAAGGACAGGACCTTCGGCATTATAAAAGTTCGAAGCCACCATAGGTCATCACCCCCTGGGAATGTAAAAGCCGACGCGTTGGCTAAGGCAGGTTCCAGGAGAGGACACTTATGGACCCCCCCAGCTAGCGCACCAGCTAGCGCCCCTGTGAGCGCAGTCCAAGTCTCACAGACTGATATTAAAGATCTCGTGGCAGCACAGAAACAGGACGGAGACCTCAGGGAGGTTTTCAAGGGAAACTTTGTGCCTGCTTACGAGCACTTTAAACACGCACTGACCACACATGAGGGTGTGATCATTAAGGACCAACTTTATGTGGTCCCACAGCAGGACAGGAATCAGATGATTGCCTTGTTCCATGACGGACACGGGCATCAGGGAATTGATGCAACAACGAGGCACCTCAGGCAACTCTGTTGGTGGCCTAATCTCAGGAATGATGTAACGCACTACATAGAGAATTGCCTGATTTGTGCTCAGAATAACCCGGAGCGGTATTCTAAGAAAGCACAACTTCGGCATACTCGCCCAGTTAACGGCCCTTGGACAAACCTCCAGATCGACTTTATAGGTCCATTGCCCCCTTGCAGGAATGGCTATAAATACGTTCTGGTGGTGATAGATACCTTTACCAAGTGGGTAGAGGCATTTCCCTCACGAACAAATACAGCAAAGACAGCTGCAAAGATCCTGACCCACCACATCTTCACGAGATGGGGTTTACCCCGAAGTATCGATTCGGACCAGGGATCTCACTTTACAGGACGGGTCATGAGGAACGTCCTGACAATATTCGGAATCAAACAGAACTTCCATATTGCGTATCATCCACAGTCCAGCGGGATTGTGGAGCGCATGAATCGGACCCTAAAAACTACCCTTAGGAAAATGGTTCAAGAGAACAATTCCACATGGGATTCAGTGCTCCCATTTGCACTTATGTTCATAAGGAACACTGTCTCCACATCGACAGGATACACACCACACACACTCATGACCGGACGCCCTATGAAAGGTACAGAATTCCTTTTAGGACTGGACATGACAAGCCCCGAAGTGACGGCCCTCACACATGAAAAGGCAGTTAAAGATCTAGTTGAGACTGTGAGGTCTGCACAGCTCGCAGCCGCAGTCCAGCTAGGGAAACGCCGACAGCAACGTACTGCCTGTTTCAATAAGACCGTACACACCACAGAATTCCAGGTTGGGCAACAGGTAATGTTATCTGTTTATAACCCCAGCAGTTTTTTGGCTCCAAAATATTCCGGTCCCTACTCAATTTCGGACAAAATTAGCCCCTCCGTTTACAGGATAAAGTATCCTAATGGGAAGACCGCGTGGTTCCATATAAACCAGTTAAAGGCATATGGAACACAGGCCAACCATGCTCACCATGTCCTGCTGGATGCAGCAGAACACTTCACCCCGCCCACCAGAGACACTTTTCCACCATCCCCCTCACAGACCAGTTCATCCACGGACTCGCCCACGACTCCGCCCACAGACCACGACAGACCACGCCCCGACACGCCCACAAGCTGCCACAGCAGAGACAGCAGGACTGACACTGCCTCTGAAGACAGCGACACCACACAGCCATACAGCCCACACTGCACCAACTACGACCCCGACTCCAGTGACCCCATGGAAGTCACTTACCTCAAATATCCAGAACCACCACCCGACCCCGACTACCCCGACAACACACTCGACACTACACAATGGCACAGGGACAATTCCTACAGACTTGTCCGCAATGACGAGAGTGACCCCCGGTCACACAACTCCAAAATAGCATGCCTGATCCACACAAGGGTGTGGGATCCGGGAGAGCAGGACGACACGGTGTCTGACTCCCGACACGGCAACCCCTTTGTGACCCTGTTCACAGAGGCAGAATCAAAGTGAGGTGTCCAGATGATGCAAGATAGGAATCGTTTGAGGGAAACGATGTCCTTTCTGATGGAACCTGCACGTATGTTTGTCTTCGTTTCATGTTTGTTTGTTTTCAGGAATGTAAATGTTTCAGTTGGAGGATGGACATCTTCTTTTCAGCTGAAAAGATTGTGACCACCTCACATACACGTTAGCTTGTCCGCAGATACCTTTGAGAACTTCGGTTTCATTGGAGATCTTTTCCAAAGTTGTAACACTTGTGACAGCCTGGTGAGCAGCTCACCGTATCGTCTAAAATATCTGAAGACCAGCTCATGTCCTCAGTTGGAGCATCTTGGCTCCCTTGGTTTTTTAGGTGCCCCTCTATTCGGCGAAATAGAGGCTGCAAGTCATGGTCAACACATTCGTACCCGTTTCTTTCCAGGTTACTCAGGCAGTGGACAAACGGCACTGAGGACCCGCCCTGTCTGAGAACCAACCCTTGGTCAGCCAAGCTCAGGTATGGCACAGCACGCCCTACCCGGGGATCCCATCCAACTCGTACCCGTAGCGGCCCATACGCAACTCATTCGGATGTTTATTTCCAAGTTTGTTTTCATTTTACGTTAGGTAGCCCTTCGGCCACCATCCCACATGCTATTTACATCCGGGAACATTCGGATGGTAAATCAGCAAAGCCTGCGAGACGGCTCGCAGAAGGAAGGATTGTTAGGTGTATGCTGGTCTTTAAATTCGCTTTTTGAAAAAAAATGAGGGGAGTCACAGGGTGTGACTTAGCCAGTCATTTTAAAGGGTCAATTGGGATTTGAAAGACAGATGCACTAACAAGTAAAGGTCTTAAACTGTGTATTGACAGATTCTGTGCTTGATCCCAAAGGTTTCAAAGGACGAGACAGAGGTCGAAGCCAGGATTGTCAATACCGGAGGAAGAAGGAAGAGAAAGAAGAAGAACAGCAAAATGATGGAAGCCCACTTATTACTGTTTAATGTCATATGTATATGTGTGGAAACAAGACACGTTTCCCCCACAACCCCCACCGTAAATGTTAGTACAACAAACCCCCAGTGCTCAGCTCTGATCAGCGAGGTTCAGACCTGGTGTACTAAATTCATGACGTGGTACTCCATGTCCTACATAATCGAATCACTGTTGGTGATCGCGATCCTCATCGTCCTAGTGCAGACCCTCAGGTTGAGGAAATGGAAGAGGAGAGCCTCTCGGTCCAGCACCTCACCCATCTATAGAGTGCAATCCCCCATCTTCGGATTCCACCAAACCCCTCAACCCCTCACTGATTACAACACTCTGTAAATAAAATTCAGCCATGTATTATATTGTTCCATACTCGACTGCCGAGTTGGGAAGTGTGATGTTGTGGTGTGAATGGTTAAGGTTTAGAGTGATTAAATGTTTAAGTTAAGGTTAAGGTTAATAGTGATAGGTAGAGGTTCCCAGTTGTAGTAATGCATGTCCCTTTTGACATAGGGCCAAGTAGAGATGTTAGTTAAAAAAATTTTTTCTCTTCTTCCCATAGTTTAGAACAGAGTAGAACAGGAACTGGCAAGAGGTCAGAACACAAGGAGGCAAAGTACATAGGTGATCCTTCACAATAGTATGATTGTGAGGATCACAAGGAGGGAATGTAGCCATGCTGGCCACGCAAAATGGACACTGAGCCAAACTAAAATGGAAGGCTGCTGGGAAACAGACAGTTTAGCCAGAACAGCAGTCTGCAAAGAGCAGTTTGCATTCTGCAGCAGCAGAAACCAGTTTGGGCTCAGGTGAAAAGACCTTAGCTAGGTGCAAATGGCAAAACGCTTTGCATGCTAATGAGGCCATCAGACTTGAACACCCACACAATAGATACATTTGGTTCTGAATGGACACATTCTAATCAAGACCCAGACATCGAGGCACCAGAAACCTCCAAACAAAAGGACATAAGAAACGCCCCCTCCATCACGGAGACCCCCTCGCATTGGGGAATTAATCCAGTATCGATAAGAAATTGATCCAATAGGTAGAGCCCGCCCGAGAAGAGGGAAGGACAACGGAACCCCTATAAAAGATAGGGACCTCGTGTTGTCCGGTCTGTTAAACCCGTGCTCCGGCTCCGACTGACACCTGGTATCCTGACTCCAGCCGTTGAGCACCAGCCGCCGAAACCGTAAGTTCAACGCTCGCTACGCGATCCAAGCCCACTAGACTCCCAAGTACCAGAACGCTTGCTGAAGGCTGCAGACAAAACCAGGACGAAGGCCTCGTTCTCTGACCTTGCCTGTTCCTGTTAGATAAGTATTCTGTTTGCTTATGTTTAGTTATAGCTTGGTCTCTTAGTGTGTGCATGAGTATTTATTATTAACTGTATAATAAATATTGATCGTTTGAACTTGACTAATCGGTGTATCGTCTTTATTACTTTGAATTTGACCTTGGAATACTTGTGACGTTGCCTATACGGCAACTGGCGACTCCAGAGCTAAACAATTACATAGAACAGAGCCTAGCAGTGTTAAGCACACGTCGAACTCGGAGGCGTGTTAATACACTCCAATAAACGCGTTTTACGCCCATAGTAAAACGTGCAACACGACGCAACATGGCGCAGGACTACAGGGGCCGGTGCTTAGGAAAGGAGGCCCCCAGCCAGAGATGGGCCCCAATCGAAGGCCAGGCCACATCAGAGGCCCCCCCTGGGGTCGGACCCCCCCCTTGCCCACCACAGGCCACCCCCCGACCCTTCCACGCCCAGGTCCCGCCGGCTGAGAGCAGGTGTGGACGGCTCTGGCGGGACTCTCCAGCTCTGCTCCGGGCTGAGAGAATCCCACCCCTGATGTCTTCTGTGTCCTGCTGCAAAGTTGATCACCTGGAAATTTGTTACATATTCTTAGCATGGTCTTGTTCTTTTATGAGTGAGTAATCACAAAGTCCATATACAATGCCAAATTTATATGTTGCCTTGAGTGCTCTTGAAGATGGCCAGTATCAATTCAGAAAGGGCCGCATGTTGCAGTTTCTGTTCCTGACCTATGTGTCTTGTCAGCCTATTTACAGTACTACATTCCCTCCTCTGATCCTATAAGTGTAAACACATGGGATCACTATTGTGGGCAGCCCTATCACCCAGAGTGAGTCTGAGATACATACTTTCCTTACAATATTCAAAGCTTATTAAATTAATCATTTATATAGTTAAAAAAAAGCAATTCCTATATCGCATTACCGATTCTACATGTAATCAATCTTCCAGATGGCTTTTTCCATCTTTTAAATATAATCATCATAAAAACTTGATACATGGCAACAAGAACAACAGCAATCTTCCAAAATGCAACATGTCCTCTATGTATTTCCAATCCCAAGTAATGTCTCACCAAGTTATTTTCTTTAAGATTTTGACTCCCATTACTTAACCCCAGATAATTAAGTGATGGAAGAATCCGTTTCAGCTTCATTGACACTCCCAAAATTTAACATCCCCACCTTGGGATCATCTCACTCATGAACACATAAAAGCCCTTATCCTTTCGCAGAAAGCTTTTAATTTCTAACCCATTCAAAGTGAAATATACAGAATTAAAACATACGATTTTACATGCTCACATATTCATTATCTGAGTTAGCATTTACTCAGTATAGGTAACACACAAAGAAAAACCAAATATTACTTTTATAAAATATCCCAGATTCAAATGGTGACATTGGAAGCTCAGAATGTTTAATTTGTCTCTTTTCAAACAACAAAAGGGTTTTGAAACTCAAAAGCCCAGACAGACTAACTCCTAATTTTGACATTATTTGTCAAAATTAACATTTGTTTATTATCCCCTTTCGTATGATTTGCTATTTTCACTTAATAGCTATTTATTTAATCAATTAGATCTCAAGAGCAATTATATCCACCATGGTAGTTTTCAGAGAACAGTCAAATTATCAGACCTGCAATTGGTGTGAAAGTTAAGTGTAACTACTAATCACAAACGCTTCAAATCAAAGGGCAACTATGAAGTCTGAATCAGTTAACCCTTTCCACAAAAGGTCCCCATTGTCACACTGTTGTGAGAGAGCAATCTTGGAATTCTTGAAGCAATAAGTCATGTTGGCTGTGACTCGTGATTTATTTGTATTTAAAACAAAAGCACAAAGTTACACTCGGCCTGCAGCCAAATGAGTTAATTTGGTTTAGGTGGAGCCGTCAATTTAAAAGAAAATTAAAATCCATGATCTTTGTTGTATGAAAATTCCTGATCAGCAATTTTAAAAAACATTCAGAGTACCCCGTCAATCGAGGCGGACACCGCTTTGACGCCAAGGATGGTGTGCAGGCATGGACCGCCACTGCCTGTGGCGGGTAAGGCAGCCATCTTGCTGCACACCCCACTGACCTCCCACCTTGGCCCCTGGTTCTGCAAAGTGACACCAGCCATATGGGGACCCCCCCTACCTTCCCACCCCTCTCCCCACCCCCACCCCCCCCCCCCCCCCAACCAGGCAGGGGCATCAACCTCTACAACAGGGGGCACCAGACTGGGGTTCCAGTTCAGCTACAATACTGGCATCTGGGGTGGCGGTGGCAAAGTGGTTTTGTCACTGGACTACTAAACCAGAAACCCAGGCGGGGCAACAGGCAGCCCACCCCAGGGCAACGCCCACTGCAATCTCTATAGGGGGCGCCGGGCGTGGGCTGCGGAGCATGCCGCTGGCAAGGGCAGTTACAGCCCATGGTACCCCTGGCATCAGGGGTGGGCACTAGGGCCAGAGGTCCCTACGGTGCCGGGCACCGTCTGGGCCAGCGGTGTGGGGATGGGAGGGGTCATGTGGGCAGTGCCACGTGGGCATGAGCCCGCAGTGCCAAGCATGGGCACCATGTAGCCCATTGGACCTGGTTGGGCATGGGGGTATGCACCATGCTAACTTGTCAGCCTTTCATCCCCTGCAGATAATGGATATTGGAATTGAACCAGCAACGGTGGCCTTCCTGCTAGTCATCCCAGCCCTGGGGGAATGCTCTGCAGCCATACGAGCTGGAAGTGCTCGAGGAGGAGGAAGCTGCAGCAACAGAATGTGCAGCAGCGGAACGTGCTGCAGCAGCGCATGCCCCAGAGGAATGGGAGGTAGCCGTGCAGCATGGAGAGCCAATAGCCCAACAGGCCGAGGAGGTGCTAAGGAGGTGCTGCATGAGGCCTTGTCTGTACCGGAGCGCCTGTCATTCGAGGATCTGTCGGATCGGGCATGCCGTCGAAGACTCCGGCTCAGCAGGGAGACAGAGCGACATATCTGCCAGATCATGGCACAGCTGGCACCGGGGGTATGGGGATGGTTGCACTGAACTTATACGCCACGGGGTCCTTCCAGGTGCTGTGTGTGGACCTGTCCGGGATCTCACAGACCTCGGTGCACAGGTGCATCCATGCTGGCACAGAGGCCCTATATGCCTAGGCGGCTCAATACATCCATTTCAATGTGGACCGAGCCCACAGGATGCCCGGGCAGTGTGATTCTCCGCCATCATCGACTAGCCCCGGGTCCAGAGTCATCTGCATGTCACCCGACAAACAGCTGCAGATGACAGGCTGCTCCACACAAACCGAAAGGGATTCCAATCAATGAACGTGCAGCTGACTGTGACCATCAGCTGCGCATCATGCACGTCTGCGCCTAATATCAGGACAGAGTGCATGACGTCTTCATCTGGGCACACTCGATGGTTCCTGACATGTTTGAGGGGCACATTCCCTGGTTGGGGGTTGGCTCTGGGATAACGGGGGTTATTCATTACGGTCATGGCTGATGACACCGATCTGGAGACTACAAACCGATGCCGAGACCCGCTCCAACGATGCCCATGCAGCGATCAGGGGTGTGATTGGATTGGATTTGTTTATTGTTAGGTGTACCGAGGTAGAGTGAAAAGTATTTTTCTGCAAGCAGCTCAACAGATCATTAAGTACATGGGAAGAAAAGGGAATAAAAGAAAATACATAATAGGGCAACACAAGGTATACAATGTAACAACATAAGCACCAGCATCGGATGAAGCATACAGGGTGTAGTGTTAATGAGGTCCGTCCATAAGAGGATCATTTAGGAGTCTGGTGACAGCGGGGAAGAAGCTGTTTTTGAGTCTGTTCGTGCGTGTTCTCAGACTTCTGTATCTCCTGCCCGATGGAAGTAGTTAGAAGAGTGAGTAAGCCGGGTGGGAGGGATCCTTGATTATGCTGCCTGCTTTCCCCAGGCAGCGGGAAGTGTAGATGGAGTCAATGGATGGGAGGCAGGTTCATGTGATGGACTGGGCGGTGTTCACGACTCTCTGAAGTTTCTTGCGGTCCTGGGCCGAGCAGTTGCCAACCAAGCTGTGATGCAGCCAGATGGTGCATCTGTAAAAGTTGGTAAGAGTTAATGTAGACATGCCGAATTTCCTTAGTTTCCTAAGTATAGGCGCTGTTGTGCTTTTTTGGTGGTAGTGTCGACGTAGGTGGACCAGGACAGATTTTTAGAGATGTGCACCCCTCGGAGTTGGAAACTGCTAACCATCTCCACCTCGGCCCCGTTGATCTGACAGGGGTGTGTACAGTATTTTGCTTCCTGAAGTCAATGACTAGGTCTTTAGTTTTGCTGGCATTGAGAGAGAGATTGTTGTCGCTACACCACTCCACTAGGTTCCCTATCTCCCTCCTGTATTCTGACCCGTCGTTATTCGAGATCTGGCCCACTATGGTCGTATCGTCGGCAAACATGCAGATGGAGTTGGAACCAAGTTTTGCCACGCAGTCGTGTGTGTACAGGGAGTAGAGTAGAGGGCTAAGTATGCAGCCATGCGGGGCCCCGGTATTGAGGACTATTGTGGAGGAGGTGTTGTTGTTCATTCTTACTGATTGTGGTCTGTGGGTCAGAAAGTCGAGGATCCAGTTGCAGAGTGAGGAGCCAAGTCCTAGGTTTTGGAGCTTTCATATGAGCTTGGCTGGGATTATGGTGTTGAAAGCGGAGCTGTAGTCAGTAAATAGGATTCTGATGTAGGAGACCTTGTTGTCAAGATGCTTTAGGGATGAGTGTAGGGCCAGGAAAATGGCGTCTGCTGTGGTCTGGTTGTGGCAGTATGAGAATTGCAGTGGATCGAGGCGTTCTGGGAGTATGGAGGTGATGCGCTTCATGACCAACCTCTCAAAGCAGTTCATTTTGACTGTCATTGAGGCACATTGCCTGGTTCTTCTTTGGTACCGGTATGATGGTGGTCTTCCTTAAGCAGGTGGGAACCTCGGAGTGGAAGAGGGACAGGTTAACGATGTCTGCGAACACCTCTGCCAGCTGGTCCACACAGGCTCTGAGTGCACGACCAGGGATCACATCCGGGCCTGTAGCCTTTCGACGGTTCACTTTCAGGAAGGCCAATCTGACTTCGGAAGCTGTGATGGTGGGTATGGGTGAGTTATGGACTGCTGGGGCACTCGACAACGGATTGTTGGTTACTTGCTTGAACCGAGCATAGAAGCATTGAGTTCATCGGGGAGTGGTGCGCTGCTGCCGGAGATACTGCTCGGCTTCGCTTTGTAGCCCGTTATGTTGTTTAGTCCTTGCCACAACTGATGAGAGTCTGTCTGTGGCTCTAGCTTGGTTTGATATTCTCTCTTGGCATCTCGGATGGATTTGCGGAGGGCGTACCTGGATTTCTTGTATAGGCCAGGGTCGTCTGACTTGAACGCCTCAGACCTGTCCTTCAGTAGGGAGTCAATCTCGCGATTGAGCCATGGTTTCCGGTTGGGGTACGTATGTACTTTCTTTGGCACGGAGTCGTCCACACATTTGCTGATGAAGTCGGTGATGGTGGTGGCATACTCATTTAAGTTAGTCGCTGAGTTCTTAAATATGGACCAGTCCACTGTCTCTAAGCAGTCACGTAAGAGCTCTTCTGTCTCCTCGGACCAGTACTGCACGACTTTCTTAGCTGGATTCTCCTGCTTGAGTATCTGCTTGTAAGCCGGGAGAAGGAGCACAGTCTTATGGTCTGATTTCCCAAAGTGCAGTCAGGGGATGGAACGGTAGGCGCCCTTGATTTTTGAGTAGCAGTGGTCAAGAGTGTTGTTGCCCCTGGTGGGACAGGAGATGTGCTGGTGGAATTTTGACAGTACACTGTTGAGGTTGGCCTTGTTGAAATCTCCGGCCACGATGAACAAGGCCTCCGGGTGTTCTGTTTCGTAGTTGTTTATAGCTGTGTACAGTTCATCCAGCGCCTTCCTCACTTCTGCCTGGGGTGGGATGTAGACTACTGTGATAATGGTTGAAGTGAACTCACATGGAAGATAGTATGGGCGGCACTTCACGGTCAGGTATTCCAGGTCCGGGGAGCAGTAGGTCGCCAGGGTCATCATATCCAAGCACCAGGAGGAGTTATAGAACATAGAACAGTACAGCACAGAACAGGCCCTTCAGCCCTCAATGTTGTGCCGAGCCATGATCACCCTACTCAAACCCACGTATCCACCCTACACCCATAACCCAACAACCCCCCCTAACCTTACTTTTATTAGGACACTACGGGCAATTTAGCATGTCCAATCCACCTAACCCGCACATCTTTGGACTGTGGGAGGAAACCGGAGCACCCGGAGGAAACCCACGCACACAGGGGGAGGACGTGCAGACTCCACACAGACAGTGACCCAGCCGGGAATCGAACCTGGGACCCTGGAGCTGTGAAGCATTTATGCTAACCACCATGCTACCCTGCTGCCCCAGGATGAGGAGACAAACCCCTCCACCCTTTGCTTTGCCTGATGACGCGGTGCGGTCCGCCCGGTGAATTGAGAAGCCTTCAGGTTGTATGGCACAGTCCGGTGAGGCGGGGGTGAGCCATGTCTCTGAGAAACAGAGCACAAATCAGTCTCTTACTTCTCTCTGAGAGGTAAGTCCGGCGTTAAGTACATCCAGCTTGTTTTCAATCGCTTGGACGTTTTCCAGGAGTATGCTGGGGAGAGGGGTCTTCAAACAGTGTTGCCTGCAGACGGCCGCATTTCCCTTGCTTCCTCAATCGGCAGCTGCGGCTGGATGGTCCTGGGTTCCGATGGGAGAAGTCTGACCTTATGGAAGGTAGGTGGTCACGTCTGGTGGGGTCCAGGGCGCTGGTGGGGACCAGGGTGCTGGTTATGCAGGACACTGATTGAGCAGTACTTCGGCCTCCTGAAGATGCAGTTCAGGTGCCTGGACCGCCCTGGACGGGCCCTCCAGTGTTGCCCGCATCGTGGCAGCCTGCTGCGTCCTCCACAACATTGCTCAGCAGAGAGGAGATGTGCTGGAGGAGGAGGATGAATGCCAGGCCTCGTCCGATGAGGAGGATGCAGGAGAGGGCAAGGATGGGCAGGACAGGTCGCCAAGAAAGGCACGGAAGGCTGCACGACGTGTGCACCAGGACCAAAGCGCGCAGGATGTTCTGATTGCCTCCAGGTTCACCGACTTGGAGGAGACGGGGGAGGAAACAGGCCAGTGGCACTGACACGGCATCCCCCCCCCCACCGCTCCCAGACATCCCCTCACCTTCAACCCCCTCCATGATACATACTTGCCACACTACAGGCTGCGGGCCCTGGGTTGGCATGAAACTGGTTCATGGGGTGGAGGATGAAGAGCTCTGTGATGAGCTCTGTTGCTCCACATTGTTAAACAATGCCAACACTGTCTCAGAAATGAAGAACCCAGCCCAGTAAGTTTCAACTCTTCAGCAGCCACAGGGGGATTTTCCATTCCCCAGAATCACCACTCTCCCGCTTGAACAATTGCTTCACAGCTTATCCTGCTCTCACTCGGTTAACCTAATTCAAAATACAACTACACATGTACATTGAACAAGCAACTTTGAAATAACCAACAAAACCAGACCACAGAGGGCTAACTCAGTGACACAGACACTAGAAATAGACTCACAGACAAGGAAAAAAACCACACACACTAACACACAAACAGCAAAATAAACACAATTGGCCAGATTCTCCGTTCATGAAACTCGTGCTGAGAATGGGGCACAATTTTTGACAGCATTTCGTCTTGGACTTCTTCCTCATAGGAGGACATATTCTACACCTCTTGATCATTATCATCAAGGATGTCGCACTGCTGCTGGGCCAAGGTATGTACGGCACAGCAGACCATGACAATTCAGGAGACCCATTGGGGACTGTATTGCAGGGCCCCACCAGGCCTGTCGAGGCACCGGAAGTACATCTTTAGCAGCCCGATGCACCACTCAATCACAGACCGGGTGACACTGGGAACCTCGTTGCAATGGACCTCTGCTTCGATCTCAGGCCTCCAAACTAGGGGCAGCACGGTATCACAGTGGTTAGCACAGTTGCTTCACAGCTCCAGGGTCCCACGTTCGATTCCCGGCTTGTGTCACTGTGCGGAATCTGTACGTTCTCCCCATGTCTGCCTTGGTTTCCTCAGGGTGCTCCCGTTTCCTCCCACAAGTCCAAAGATGTGCAGTTTAGGTGGATTGGCCATGCTAAATTGCCCTTAGCGTCCAAAAATGGTAGGTGGTGTTACAGGGTTATGGGAATAGGGTGGAGGTGTGTGCTTATGTAGAGTGCACTTCCCAGGGGCTGGTGCAGACTCAATGAATCGAATGGCCTCCTTCTGCACTGTAAATTCTATGATTCTATGATTCTAACTGGCATCATTAGCCAAGACCTCCATGGGTATCCTTTGTCCACAATGAGCCCTTCCTGCAGCTTGGGATGACCCTTGAATATTCCAGAGATTTGCCCAAGAATGAAGTTGTCATGCACGCTCCCTGAAAAACATGCACACAGACTGTCGTAGGTTAGATGAATTGGCCATGTTAAATTGCCCCTTAGTGGCCAAAGATGGGCAGGTTAGGTGGACCCGCTTTCAGAGGGTCAGTGGAGACTAAATGGGCTGAATGGCCTCCTTCAGAACTGTAGGGATTTTATGGTTATATAGTTCTATTCTATGGTAAATGTGTTAGAGGCAGTTCAGGGAAAGTTCACTGGATTGATTCTAGAGATGAAGGATTTGTCTTGTGAAGAGTGATTGCGCAGTTTAGGCCTGTACTCACTGGAGTTCAGAAGAGTAAGAGGAGATCTAATTGAGGTATATAAGATGAGAAGGGCTTTCGACAGGGTAGACCTGGAATGGATGTTTCCCCTTGCTGGACATTTCAGAATGCGTTCTAGGCTAAAGGGTTGGCAGGTTTAAAGCAGAAATGAGGAGGAATTAATTCACTCAAAGGTCATGAATCTGTGGAATTGTCTATCCCAGAGTGCAGTGGACTCGGGAACACTAAACAAATCTTTGGGGGAGATGGATAGGTTTTTAATAGTACCAGGGTGAAGGAGTTTTGAGATGGGCAGGAAGGTGGAGATGAGTGATCGTATTGAATGTCAGAGTAGGTGCGAGGGGCTGAATTGCCTACTCCTGCTCCCTTATGTTTATGTACTTATATTACAAGCTACAGACAATTCACCTTTTGCTTCCCCCCATCCCGCTGCCCCTCCCCTCCCCACAACCTGACCTGAAATCTGCAACCAATCCTGGCAAATGCAGGAAGAAGTGAAAGAGCAACAAGTGACTGATGATGAAGAAACACCATCGCTTGATCCCACAGTCACTGCCATAAATTCAAATATTGACACTGCAGAGGGGAGTTTAGAGACAGGATCCTTTTTACTCCTTCATGGATTGTGAGCATCACCACTAGCCCTTGAGAAGGTAGCGATGAGCCGCTTCTGGAAAACTGAGCAGTTTGCTTGTCAAACGTGGAGTACAGTTAAAGATCAAGCATGTTTATGTGGGTCAAGAGTCATATATAGACCAGATGGGGTCCGAACAGCAGGTTTTCTTCCCTGCAGCATGAGCAAAAGTCTTAAGAGGTGCAGTGGCAGCTCAGACTGAAGTCACGCAAACACAGTTTGCCACCACGCAAGCTCAGAATGCTGCTAACAATCCAACAATGATAATGATGATGGCAGCAGAAAACAATGTGAAAAGCACTTGTGATGTCTCGCAGCAGCCCAGCAATCTAGCCTTCGTTACATTGCTAGGCTTGCTGAGATACCATCCCAAGGGAGGTGCAGTCACTCTGGAGTGAACAAACTTCCTGTCTTCTCTCAGGATGTCAGTGTCTAACCTTCCTTCATTGGCACTCTGCCAGCGCCCTTGCTGTTGTCTTTCAGCCAGCCCAGTCATCTGCCACCTCAGAGTGTGAAATTCTAAGCTGTGCCAGAGCTATTCAGTGTCATCCAGCAAGGCTATCTGTAGTCTTCCCTCATCAGAAACCTTCACCAGCTGTGCGGCAACCACTAGAGAAAGCAGTGCATGGGAACATTCGGTCCGGCAAGTTATATGGAAGGTGGACACTGAGGGGATGAACAAAGGTGATTTACTGAATTTTGTATAAAGTATTGGATAGATTGCTTCTTAAACTAGGTTTGGAATCTTTGTTTCGTGACAACTTTTATTTTTGCTGTGTGGCCAAAAACATTTTATGATGCTCAGCAATGGAAGAAAGTGGGAATGTTGGTGAACAAGTAATTGGATCGCATTTACTGCCACTCCAGTTAGATGAGCCAAGAACATACATCCCAACTGAAAAAGGGATGTGTTGTGTTTTTTTATATTTGTTCATGCAATGTGGGCATCGCTGGCTGGGCCAGCATTTGTTGCCCACCCCTAATTGCCCTTGAGAAGGTGGTGGTGAGCTGCCTTCTTGAACTGCTGCGGTCCATATGGTGCAGGAACACCCACAGTGCTGTTAGAGAGGGAGTTCCAGGATTTTGACCCAGTAACAGTGAAGGAATGGCAATATATTTCAGTGTGGTTTGTGGCTTGGAAGGAACTTGCATGTGGTGGGATTCCCATGTATCTGCTGCCCTTGTCCTGCTGGATGGTAGTGGTCATTTTTTGGAAGGTGATGCTTTATGGGGCTTGGTGATTTCTCTGTATCCTGTAGTTTGTACACACTGCTGCTACTGTGCATCAGCGGTGTAGGGAGTGAGTGTTTAACATCCCAGCTTGTGATGGTTCAAATGAAGATAGCACAGTGGACATCGCTGAATCAAACCTCAGATTTTGTGGTGCCAATAATTGCGGCATGTTCAATGTGGGCCAACTAATGCTACTCCTGAGGTCTCACAACTTCTATCACTGATCTGGAGATTTAAATGGCAGGTAAGAACAAGATGAATTTGGACTAATTGCCTGGCAATAATGAATTATTCACACCGAAAATTTTAGTCCTGGTATTTCCAGGCATTAAGGTGCCTTCTATCATTTCAAGAATATTTAATGACGAGACCCACAGCAGCAAAGATCATTTACATGTTAAATAGATTCAAACAAATTAATATATAATGAACATTATTCTGACATTTTAAATGTAAGATTGATCAGAATATTTCATTGTTTTAACTTTTAAGCAAATCAGATCAATCTTGTTAAAAAGTCAGCATGAAAACTTTCAAAAGTTTTGACAAATCTTGTTAAGCCATTTACATTGAAGTCTAATAAAGCTTGTCAAATCTATGATATGTCAGATTTTAACTGTTCACTTTTTAAAATGACTTGTCTGACTTTTTCAAAATATGTACTTTTTCTGGTGAAAATGATCGCACCTTTTTAAAATGTTTGAATTTTGTAAAATGAATCTGTAGAATCCAAAAAAAGAGACACAGAAATACACAGGAGGATAAAACAAATTCTCGTTATTTATGCCATACACAATAATCGCAATTAACAAACTCCTCTCCCTGAAGGGCTACCCTCGACTTGGGGTTTTTGTACAGAGAGCTTCCCCCTTGTTCAGGGCAAACCTTGGCCCTTTTTACCAGGGGAGTTCATACTCAGAGGTAATTACAGGACGCATATGGGGCATCGCCCCCAAGATGGTCGTAACACCCCCCTTCCCCACCCCACCCAAGTCCGGAGGGACGTCCATGTCCATTGGCTGAGGCGGAGGCCCTCTTATCTATTTGGAGAGTGGCGGAGCAGGATTGGGGGGAATATAATGTACCCGTGACCTCCATTTGTGTGCGGAGTGGTGAAGTGGGAGAGGTGTGGATGGCATGGGTGCCAGCATGAGTGGTGGCTGTCCGGTGGCATCGGGCAGGCTGATGTCCATGTTGGAGTACATGTCCAGGTCTCCCAAGTTGGCATTGGGCATCTCAGCCACCAGACCTTGATGGGCTGAGATGGCGGCAATCTGGACGGTGACCTGAGTGGCGACAGAGACCGTGTGAGATCTGGGACCCAGCCCGTCCTGAGCAGACTCCGGCGGGTCCTGAGTGCAGCTGAAGATGTGATTCAAGTGGCGGGTGGCTTCCTTCCCTTGCACCTGGACCGAATAAGAGACCAGGCCAGTTTACCTCAGCACCACGCCCAGGATCCACATGGCCCCGGCATCGAAATTCAGGACGTTGACGGTGTCCCCTGGCTTGAATTTGCGTTCCTGTTTGCAGCGGATCTATGCACTGATGTCCAGGATGACCAGGCTGAGGTATGTCCTGAGATGAAATCCCATAAGCAGCTCCACTGATGCGACTCCTGTGGCGGCATGAGGAGTGGTCTGGTAGCCAAATGGGAACCGGGCAAGACATGTCTCCCAGGAACTGGCGTTCAGCTTCTTCATGGCAAGTTTGAATGTCTGAACTGCCTGCTCGGCCAACCCATTTGAGGCTGTGTGATAAGGCACGTGGAGGATAACATTCGAGACCATTAACCTATCAAATTTTCCACTTGTGAAAGCAGCACCAATGTATGATACCAACACTTTGGGAATGCCATGTCTGCTGAAAATGTGCCGTTGCTGGTCCACAGTTGCCTTTGTGGTTATGGCCGGCACCTTGTGTACCTTCAAGTGGACATTCACCACAATGTCGCCCCCTGGAATGGCCCGGCAAGCGGGAGGAGGGCTACAGGGGGGCTGAAAACTTGTACAGTCTAGGAGAGTGGGCAAAGAAGTGGCAGATGGAGTACAATGTGGAAAAGTGTGAGGTTATGCACTTTGGAAGGAGGAATGGAGGCATAGACTATTTTCTAAATGGAGAAATGCTTAGGAAGTCAGAAGCACAAAGGGACTTTGGAGTCCTTGTTCAAGATTCTCTTAAGGTTAATGTGCAGGTTCAGTCGGCAGTTAGGAAGGCAAATGCAATGTTAGCATTCATGTTGAGAGGGCTGGAATACAAGAGCAAGGATGTACTGCTGAGGCTGTTTATGGCTCTGGTCAGACCCCATTTGGAGTATTGTGAGCAGTTTTGGGCCCCGTATCGAAGGAAGGATGTGTTGGCCTTGGAAAGGGTCCAGAGGAGGTTCACAAGAATGATCACTGGAATTAAGAGCTTGTCATATGAGGAACGGTTGAGGACTCTGGGTTTGTACTCATTGGAGTTTGGAAGGATGAGGGGGGATCTTATTGAAGCTGACAGGATACTGCGAGGCCTGGATAGAGTGGACGTGGAGAGGATTTTTCCACTTGTTGGAAGAACTAGAACCAGAGGACACCATCTCAGACTAAATAGGTGATCCTTTAAAAGGGAGATGAGGAGGAATTTCTTCAGTCGGGGGTGGTGAATCTGTGGAACTCTTTTCTGCAGAAGGCTGTGCAAACCAAATCACTAAGTGTCTTTAAGACTGAGTTAGATAGGTTCTTGATTAATAAGTGGATCAGGGGTTATGGGGAGAAGGCAGGAGAATGGGGATTAGAATAATATCAGCCATGATTGAATGGCGGAGCAGACTCAATGGGTCAAGTGGCCTACTTCTGCTCCTATGTCTTATGGTCTTATGGCAAAGTTGATGTGGATGCGGAACCACGGCTCCCCTAGCCACTCACAAGGGTGCATCAGTGGAGCCGGTGAAGCCTTCTTGTTGTCCTGGCATGGCCCACAGCAGTGGGCCACAATCTCGAAGTCGGAATTGATCCCTAGCCACCAAACATAACTCCAGGTGAGCATCTTCATTTTTGACACTCCCAGGTGTCCACTGTGGAGGTCCTGCAATAGCATCACACAGCAATATTCCAGGGCGACCAACCGCGTCCCCCCATAATAAGATGCCATCTTCCAGGCTAGGTTCTGGGAGTTTTGTCATATAGGCTCGCAAGTCCTCAGGCAAGCCCTGTGTCGAACTATATGTCAAATCAGGATAACTGTGGGTCCGTCTGGGTCCATTCTCTGATGTGAGCCACCATGACCGGCAGAGAGTCCATGAAAGGGAAGGCTGCTGTGACTTCCATGGCCGAGGCGGGTGCTGGCAGTCTCCTGGGGAGGGATAGGTGGCTCAATACATTGGCATGCGGGATCCGTGTGCCTGGGTGGTGTTCCAACATGTACTTGTAAGAGGCCAAGAGCAAAGCCCACCACTGGAACCTGGCGGATGCGATTGGGGCAGTCACACAATCTTCCTTGAACAGCCCAAGCAAGGGTTTGTGTTCAGTGTAGACCATGAACACGTGGCCATAGATGCACTGGTGGAACTTTGGAGGCCCTCATTCTCGATGTGATAATAGTTATGCTCAGCGTTGGCAAGTGTACGGGATGAGAAGGCGAATGGTTGCTCCGATCCATTGGGCATTCGGTTTGCGGGAACGGCCCCCAAACCGTAAGGGAGACCATGCACGTGAGGAGAAGTAGCTCAGCAGGTTCGAAGTGCAGACAAACGTTCTTCAGTTCTTTGAGGACATAACCAGCAAGGAGGTAGATAATGGGGAAGCTGTGGGTGTGATATACCTAGACTTCCAGAAGGCGTTTGATAAGGTGCCATATAAAAGACTGATCCAGAAAGTGAGATCACAGGGGATTGGGTGCAGAATACTATGTGGATTGATGATTGGCTGACTGACAGAAATTAGTGGGTTGGGATAAATGGGTCCTTCCCTGGCTGGTGAATTGTAACTAGTGGGGTGCCACAGGGGTCATTCCGCGGACCTCAACCGTTCACAATCTATATAAATCATCTGCGAGCAGGGACAGAGTGTAACATGGCAAAGCTTGCGGATTATACTAAAATAGATGGGAAAGCATGCAGTGAAAAAGAGATAAAGATTTTACTGATGGAGATAAATAAATTGGGAGATTGGGCCAAAATTTGGCAGATGGAGTTTAATACGGATAAGTTTGAGGTTATCCATTTTGGCAGAAAAAATACAAAGGCGAATTATTATCCAAATGGAAAGCAGATTCAAAATGGGTTTGGGCAGAGGGATCTGGGTGTCTTTGTTCATGAATCACAGGAAGTCTGTACGTAGGTACAAAATGTAATTAAAAAGGCAAATGGTATGTTAGTGTTTATTGTAAAAGGACTGGAGTATAAGAGTAGAGAAGTGTCCTTGCATTTATATAGAGTGTTGGTGAGACCACATCTGGAGTATTGTGTCCAGTTTTGGTCTCCTTATTTGAGGATGGATGTGGTGGCATTGGAGGCAGTTCGGAGGAGGTTCACCAGATTGATTCCGGGGATGAAAGGATTTATGTATGAGGAGAGATTAAACAGTGTAGGCTTATACTCGCTGGAGTTTAGAAGGATGAGAGGGGAGCTTATCGAGGTATATAAAATACGAAGAGGGATTGATAAAGTAAACATAGACCAAATGTTCCCCCTTGTGGGGAAATCTACAATGAGACATTACAGATATCTATTGAGAAACAGTAGATTTAGAACTGAGATAAGGAGGAACTACTTCTCGCAGAGGGTGGTGAATTTGTGGAACTTGCTGCCCAATAGTGCGGTGGGGTCTGAGTTATTAAATGGTTTCAAGAAGGAGATAAATATATTTCTGATAGAAAAAATGGGTTCAAGGGATATGGGACCAGGCAGAGAAGTGGACTTGAGACCAGGAAGAGATCAGCTGTGATCTGATTGAATGGCGGAGCAGGCGCGAGGGTGTCTGAATTCCCTACTTTTGTTCCTTATTCCTATGTTCCCATGTAGCAGCTTCTCGGAGGAAAACGGTTTCTTCACCTTCTGGAAAGCCTTTTGGTGCAGGGGACCCCACTCCCACTGATGCCCCTTTTTCAATAATTGGTGGTGCGGGTTGAGCATTGCGGCCAATTTGATGTCATCCTTCCCATAATAATTGATGAGCCTTAAAAAGGACCGCAGCTCGGTCTGACCTTGTGGGATGGCTGCCTATTGGATACCCCACAATTTGTCTTGCACCGGGTTTAGGTTATGTCTGTCTACCCGATGCCCGAGATAGGTGATGTCGAGGGCATCGGAAATGCACCTTTCCCTCAAAAGGTGGGTGCTGGCCTGTTTGAACCACCGGACGACTTCAGTTGGGTTGCCCAAGTGCTCCTTGTCCGAGGTCCGCAGTGATGACATCATCCAAGTATATGGCCATCCTGGGCAGGCCCACAGGATGTTCTCCATAACCCGCTGGAAGATCACACAGGCCGATGCAACTCCGAACGATGAATGGGTGTACTCGTACAACCCTCTGTGGGTATTGAACCATCGGAAGCCCAGATCCAGAACCAGTTTCAGGTACGCATGGCTCATAACGAGTTTGGTGAATGTTTTGCTGCCACTCAGCTTGTCATACAGGTCCTCAATGCGCAGGACTGGGTAATAGTTGAGACGGGATACCCGGTTCACCGTCATTTTATAGTCCCCACACAGGTGTACAGATCTGTTGGGTTTCAACACCAGAACCATCGGCACAGCCCAGTCAGTGAAGTGGATGCAGTGGATGATGCTCAGGCACTCCAGGCGGTCCAACTGTGCGTCAACCTTGGGGCGCAGTGCGTATGGTACTAGCGGGGTGTAAAAGCAGTGGGGTTGCTCCTGTGTGTCCATGCTGATTTTAGCCACTGCTCCTTTGATGATGCCAAGACTATCAGTAAAATCCTCTGGGAACTTGCCTGCACTCTTTCGGGACTGTGGGGGTACATTCAGCTGACTCACTGCCAGTCTAACTTCATATGGCACAGCCAATCACGACCCAACAAGCTGGGGCCTCCACCACAGACAACCACGAAGGGCAAGTATGCCTATGGTCCCCATATGTCACTGGTACTTGCGTGGTGCCTTTGATGGCAGAGGCTCCCCCATATATGTAGTCAACCTGGCATCCCTGTTTCAAAGGGCCAAGGTCTGGAGACCGGATCATGGCAAATGCACGGTTGCTGCCCACCGCTGTCCGGTGTCAAGTTCTATTTCCATGATGGGCCCGTTAACCTCCACTGCTATCCTGATGGGCACCGTCACACAATGAAGTTAATGGTAGGCAACCTCTTGGTCCTCGACGTAGTTTGCCTGGCATCAAGAAGGCAGTAACATCTGGGGGCTGTCGGAGAATGGCATCTTCACAGGCTCACCTGGGGTTCCGGTACAGGTCACGGTGCCCAGTCTGCGGCCGCCATCTTGGTATTACAGCGCAGGGCAGTCATCCTGATCAGTCCCAGGTACGCCACGGCAAGGGCCTGTTTTCCTGCAGCGGACCCCATCTTGCGGAGACTCAAGTCCTTCGGGTCCAGTCACAGTCAGTTGGTGATTGCTCCGATGGACGAGGTTCAGGACTGCCATGCTCTGAATCTCTTGAACCCCACGCTCTGCGCTTTTCCAGGAAACAGCGATGTCTGTCGGCCATTGGAGGGTCAAGTTAGTCTCCATCAGCATTGGGTGTCGGTCGCGGAGCCCACAATCCTACAGGGATTCGGTCAACATGGGCTGAAATCCGTAAGTGGTGGCGAGTGTTCTCAAGGGCACCAAAAAGTCATCATTCAACTCTCCCTGGGTCGGTGAGGCTGTGTGGAAACAGAACCTTCAGACGATAATCGTTGGCTTTGGGTTCAAATGCGCCTCGACCAAGGCCACCAATGCAGAAAAAGACTTGGAGTCCGGCCTGTCCAGGTGTGTGAGGCTCTTTATCAGTGCGCAGGCCGGCCTCCTGACTGTAACTAGTAATATTAGTTTGTCACTCATCCCCAACCACAGCATTGGAGCGAAAAAAATATTTTACCCTCTCAACGTACTGGATCCAGTCATCGCTACTCATGGCCAATTGTTCAAGTTTCCTGGTGTGTTGCATCCTTGTGGCTAGACTAGAGGCCTCCATGGGCCTTGACAAAGTGGTTTGGTGGTATAGTATGTGATGTCTGCAGCAGTTCTACTTCAGCCTCGTTGCCAGTGTAGAATCCAAGAAAGAGACGCAGGAACGCGTGGTAGGGTAGAATGAAATCTGATTTATTTATGTTCACACAAGAATCATAACTAACAAACTCCTGTCCCTGAAGGGCTCCCACCCTGACCTGCACTCAGGTCGGGGTTTTTATCCAGAGAGGTTCCCCCTTTTTAAGGGGTAACCCAATCCCTTTTTACCAGTGAGTTCATACTCAGAGGTAATTACAGGGAACCGGATGAAGGACAATCCATGACCCGAGAAGCAGTCGTGACAGAATCTTGTCAAATAAATCTGATTTAATCATTTCTCCCAATGTCTTTTTACTGTAGCAACCTGGTTTATACAGGGTTTTCGTTGCAGTGACTGGAAGCTATGAACTGCCACATGACAAAGTGCTGCTGCTGACCCACGCTGAAGTCAATCCTGGAATGGGATCCTCTTTTCTTCTGACCCAACTTTTCGCCATGGGGATCATGATACATTTACATGTAGTTTAATTTGATGTCAGCAGTGAGAGCAAGGCTGTTGACCACAAAGACCCCCTAAATGTTGAGGTAATTAAGTGGCTGGACTGACTAAAACGTTAAGACTTTCAGCGATCTACAAGTCAAGGCTGACCAGATTAAATTGCGTTTATTGAGGGGCAGGGAACAATCAGACTAGATAGCATGCTGTGGGCCCATTGGTAAATCTGAAAATCATTCAGAATTACCCTTCATTTGTGACAGACTGCTATGTTGGTCCAATTTAATGTTGTCAGGAATATACTGAAATAGTTCTGCAGCTGCCTCATTTTACCCTTGTTTTCCAAAAAAAGATTTGAAAAGGTAACAATCTTTCAGTTAAATGTCCGTATGCACGAGGATGGATTTTCACATGGTAGCATTTCAGCGGATTGGTTTTTATGTCTGTCAATTTGATATGTGAATTTTCACAGAAAATTGATGGCAACTTTGCTCATTGTATATTTATTGCCAGCTCACATGCTCCACTGTACACCAAGCTCCAACATTAGTGCAAAAACATCTGCAAAAACAAAGCTGTGGTAAAATGCAATCAGGGTATGAACAGAGGAAATATTAATGAAACAGAAGGACAGCAGCTTCATTTCTTCTCATTTTCCAATGCAAAGACAGGTGTGTTAAATGAAACAATAAAGCAAAGATAAGGAAAAAAACAGCACGATTAAAAAATATAGAACAATAAACAAATAAAAACATCCAAATTTCAACAGGAAACACAAGATGAGTGTTGAAAGACATTTCTGTGTGCTGGTACTTTAGGGATCAGTTGTTATTTCAGAGTTCTTTCTTGTTTCACTGGTGTGATTTATCATAAACTATGCAGCACAATTATCATTTTCTCTCATGGAATAAATAGAAGTTAGTAGATAACTGCCGGTATGTAATTCAACTGAACATTTTGTTATTGGTGCCCATTACAGGGTAAAGCAGGAGATCATGAACGTCAGCAGGTACTCAGGATGACCTTTCAAATCACAGATGTTTGTCGCACGGAAGGAGCCCATTCAACCCATTGTGTCCCTGCCAACACTCTGCTGGAGAAATTTCGACTAATTCCACTGTCCTATCCTCTCTTACTCATTGACAATTATATATTAATTGGCATGAAAGATGTAATTATTCCTTCATCCATTGATGTGCAGTTAAGCATGGTTGTGTGGTTAAAAACAACACGATAGAAATCAAATGATAATAAAATCACTAACGATGTTCTGGCAGGTACTGATGGGATAATTGCTCAAGGCACCATGCTGGCAATGCAGGCTCACATCTCAGAAGGAAAGTGTTTGCATGTATGAAGCATCTTTCACATCCTTGCATCCACAGAATGTTACAAGAACTTTATGGCCATTGAAGTGCATTTGAAGTGTTGCTACTGAGATAATTTAGAGAAACAAGGCATCTAATTGGCACTCATCAAGGTAGAGCAAGTCTATGAGCTCTTCAAAATGTCAAGTCCTTGGGGAAGAAACAGAGAAGAATAATTTGAATAACACCTGGGATGAGCGATTCACTTACAAGGTGAGGCTGAAGAAGTTAGGGGAACAGAAAACATTAAAGGTGTGGTTTAAAGAAAGAGATTTAAAGAAAGAGTGTTTTTACTGGCAAGAGAATTGGTAATTAGAGGTCACAGATTTTAAATAATTTGCAAACAAATTGATGGATGGGAGGTGAGGAATATTTTTATGAATGGAATTGTAATCTTGAATGCACTGCATTAAAAGGTGGTGGAACCAGATTCAACAGCAACTTCCATGAAGGATTGGGGCATGTCTTGAATGAGAACAATATGCAGAGTTTGGGGAAAAGAGCTCATGAGTGAGAATAATTGGATAGCTCTTTCAAAGACCCATGTGTGGTGAGTTGAATAGCCTTATATGCTGTGTGATTCTTCGATAACACTGAATTGCTTCAGGGAAAATCTTGTCTTGGAGACCTGAAAAAGCAGGTGGATCTCTTATTTGCATATGCAGTGGACCTCTTGATTGTTCTTTCCCAAGATTAACACCTTCTAGGCCTCAAATGTCTTCTACTTAGAAACTTAAAAGGACAAAGACAGCAGGCCCAAGGAAACACAACTGCCTCCCTCCAAGTGATTCACCACGCTGACTTGGAACTACACCACTGTTCCTTCAATGCTGCTAGAACAAAATCCTGAAACTCCCTCCCTAACAGAACTGTGGAAGTACAAACATGGAAACATGGACTGCAAAGCTTCAAGAAGATGTCTCAATACCATTTTCTCAAGGACAATTAGGGATGCGCAATAAATACCGACCTTCCACTGATGCCCACATCCCAAACACGAATAAAAATAAATACCCATTGTTTTATTATACCTTTACGAGATATCAGCATGACATCACTAGATGATAAATGTGTCACGTGCTCCAGTTTTAATAAATGATCCCACAATGTGTTTACCCAATCGTTTATGAGTGATTGGTGCCTTGTGTCTTGTACAGTAAATAAAACAACACCCAACATTTTTGGGACACAGCAGGTTGTGTACCATATGAAAGTCGAATGCTACGTTGCACAATTTCAAAGCCAGTATGATTGAGGAAAATGCACTCAGGTGGTGTACAAAACAAAATGAACAGAAGTAGCTGGAGGAGGCAAGGAAAACCAAGGTAAGAGCTGATAAGAAAGCCAGCTCTTTCACTGCAGAAGAGGGCATGGATGCAAAAAGCAGGGGTCCAGCATTGAAAACAAAGACTGATTTCTACCCACTTCCAAAATCAGTTAGACATATGGAAAACATGACAGCACTGTTAACTGTGAAACAAATTAATAAAATCCAGCCAGTAAAGTGTGACAAATTAGGCTAACACAGAAGGACAAGACAACTTTAATTAATATTTACAACATTTGGGTTCTCTTCACTCCTCCAGCAGACTGTTGAAATTATAAAAATCACTTTGTATCAGACAAAATGCTTGAGTATCGCTGTTGATCGTGTATTATCGTGAGTCAGTGCCTCTCGGCAAATAGTTGAACATGGAATAGATCAGCTAAGTATTCACATAACTCCTTAGTCTGAGCAACTTTCTGAATCTGTTGAAAAATGAAAGGATCTGCATTCAGTGCTGCGATTTATATTCTGATCCCCTTTGAGGTGAAATTCAAGTAAATCTTAAATAAAGTAAAGTCGCCACAGTCCCAGATGGCTATAGGGTGCTTTTCCCTTGAAGGGAGAGAGCTAACTGATGGTCATTTAACCTGAGGGTCAACACACCTCAGTTCAGAGGCAAGGTTGAAAAGGCGGGCCTTCGTGAATAAACTCAATTGGTCTGGGAAGTGAACCCACGCTGTCATCCAGTCAACCACAAACCAGTCATCCAGCCAACTGAGCTAAACCTGTTCCTTTAATCTTAAATATAGAGAGAGCAGCACAGTAGCACAGTGGGTAGCACTCTTGCTTAACAGCTCCAGGCTTAATTCCCGGCTTGGGTCACTGTCTGTGTGGTGTCTGCACATTCTCCCTGTGTCTGCGTGGGTTTCCTCCTCGTGCTCCGGTTTCCTCGCACAAGTCTGGAAAGATGTGCTGTTAGATAATTTGGACATTCTGAATTCTCCCTCAGTGTACTTGAACAGGCGCCGGAATGTGGCGACAAGGGGATTTTCACAGTAACTTCATTGCAGCGATAATGTGAGCCTACTTGTGACAATAAAGATTGTTATTCTATTATAATGCCTGTGAACAACAGATGCAAAATAATTCATATAAAAACAACTGTGAGTTTATGTAAAACATTAAGGTGAGATGGATTGGAGCATTTTAAATATCTTGTGACGTTCTAGTAAACAGAGTCATGAACAGGCGTTAGAGACAAACGCTACCACATTCTCCACATATTCGCAAAGGCGGCATGGAGCCAATTTGTTGTATGTGTGCCCACCCCATTGCCATAATGTGCAGACTAAGTGGGCTGCCTCAAGAGGTAATGCGATCCTCAGGAGCTGCCGGGCAATTCAGCGGCACAGAAATAGGAGTGCATTATTGGACGCTGCTCCCAAGAAGAAGGCCCATGGATCCCAGAACCAAGTAAGTCTGGGGTCTTGGGTGGGGGGGCAGTTTGAACAGTTTAGGGAGGGGGTGGGTGGTATGTTTTATCGAGAAGGTGATGGTTACTATCTACGGGGGATTCCCCCCTGAGCACAAAGTGCACCCCTGAAGTTAGTACCCCCTTCCTTCTGTGCGATTTCAAAGGGTTTTTACAAAGATGGACTGTCTACTTCTGACCAACTGACCATATCAACCATATAATGGCGTGGGAGCATGTTATCAAGGTCATTGGCTTGATCAGAAGCTCAATAGGCCTTTGATTATTTATTTAAATGTGGTGGGTCGGCTGACGATTTTGGTGCCCAACCGCGGCTTGTATTATGGGGGTGAGCCCAGGGGCAGGAAGAAAGGTGGTGAGGTTGGTGCTGCTCTATTTTACATGCCACTACCCGTCCTTCTCAAAAACAATCCCCGCAGGGGCCATGTAAAAACCTGCCCCCTGTCTGCCCGTTCAGGTGAAGAAGATCCCACAACACTATTAAAGGAGGGTGAGCAAGTTCTTCCCAGTTTTCAGCAAATAATAATCCCTCAACGAACATCATTAAAATAAATGATGTGAATATTATCACATTGCTGTTTGTGACAGCTCGCTACCTGCAAGTTTAGGCCTGTACTCACTGCACTTTGGAAGAGTAAGAAGTGACTTGATTGTAACCTTTAAGATCCTGAGTGATTTTGGTAGGGTGAATGTGGAGAGGATATTTTTCTTGCCAGAAAATCTACGGCTGGGTGTCGCTGCTTCATAATAAAGGGTCACTCATTTAACACAGAGATGAGGAGATTCTCCCTCAAAGGGTCTTGAGTGTTTGAAACTCTCTTCCTCAAAAGTGGTGGAAGCAGTCCTTGATTGACAAGGGAGGTTGAAAGGCCATTGAGGGGAGGCAGAAATGTGGGGTTTACGCTAGAACTCAACACACAAAATAGAGGCAGAAGGAGACCACCAAGTTCTTCAAGCCTGCCCGCCATTCAATTTGATCATGGCTGATCTATGCCGGCCTCAACTCCTTTTCTGTGCCATTTCCCCAAAGCCCTCCATTCCTCGATCTAGATACATAGAACATACAGTGCAGAAGGACGCCATTCGGCCCATCGGGTCTGCACTGACCCACTTAAGCCCTCACTTCCACCCTATCCCAAAAACCCCTCTGAACCTTTTTAGAAACTAAGGGCAATTCAGCATGGCCAATCCACCTAACCTGCACGTCTTTGGACTGTGGGAGGGAACCGGAGAATCCGGAGGAAACCCACACACACACGGGGAGAACGTGCAGACTCCGCACAGACAGTGACCCAGCGGGGAATCGAACCTGGGATTCTGGCGCTGTGAAGCCACAGTGCGAGCCACGTGTGCTACCGTGCTGCTGATCTATCAAATATTTAACTACCTCCACTTTAAATATTTCTAACAATCCCACTTCTACCATCCCCTGGGGTATGGTATCCCAGAGATTCACTACCCTCTGAGAAGAGATTTCTGCGCACCTCAGTTTTAAATGACCACTGCTTTATCTTGTAGCTATGTCCCCTTGTTCAAGATTCTCCTACTTTTGAAAACATCCTAAATGATTAGCTGTTTCCTCTTTGATTAGTGATTCCAGCTGCTTGCAAATAATAAATGTTGAACTAACTGGCCTATCATTCCCTGCTTCTGCCTTTTTGAACAAAGGAGTCACATTGGCTACTTTCCAATTTTCTGATATCCTCTCAGAATTTGGGACAACTATCTCTGCATTCACTTCCATTAAAACCCTACGTGCAGTGCATTGGGTCCTGGTGACTTGACCGCCTTTAGCCCTTTGATCTTCTCTAATATCCTAACCCTTGTGATTGGGATGTTTGTAAGTTCTATCATGTTATTTGAAATCAACCCATCTGATATCTTAGGGATATTTGCAATGTCTTCCAGATGAAGACTGATGCAAAAAATGTATTTATTTGTTTGCTGTTGTTAATTAATCAGCCTCATTCAGTCAAGGTCCCACATTTATTTAGCCATCTGCTTCCTATTTATATATCCATGGAAACTGTTATTGTTTGTTTTTATAAAGCATGGACGTTTTCTGTCAAAATTCATTTTCTCCCTTCTTACGAGCTTTTTTGGGCTGGATTCTCCCCCCACCCCACCCGCTGCAAGATAGCCATGGACGGGCCGCAGACCATGTACAGGTCCATTGACCTCGGGTGGGAATCTCCGGTCACCAGGTAGGCATGGCCAGAGAATCCCATCAATAGTGTTTGGATGACACATTCTGCCCGAAAACATTGGCCAGAATTTACGGCCCCATTGTGGTGGGACCCGCCAGGAGAGATTTGGAGGCCCAACCAAAGGTCCATTGACCTTTGGCAGGATGGGACCATCCCAGCGGGGCGGGTGGAGCTTGAAAATTCTGCCCAATGTCCAGTGGACTCCAAGAGGGAATATCTGGACCTGGTAAAAAAGGGAACAATTAGGTTAAAATATCTCAGTTGGAGAGGCCACTAAATAAACCAACAAAAAATAAACAAAGGCAGGAACATGCATTATTAGCAAATTCAATGGCTGAGATTCATCACAAGAGAGTGGAAATGAATAAAAAGGAATGCAGTGTGCGTATAATTAAGAGTATAGAGACCCCAAACTGCAGTCATTGGCAGACTCCTGCTGTAAATCTAGCAGGAGTCCATTTGATCAGTTGTTGGTTTGGTCAGGGCATCCATACACTGAGTTCCAGCCTTGCATTGCAGACTGTGGAGCAGCTTTGGAGAAGCACAGCCTCAGTGCAATCTCTGCTAAACCAACAATGAGAGGGTCTGGGCTCAGGGGAGGGATACACTGGGGCAAAGGTCTCTGCTTTTAGATTATGAGTCAGAAACCAATGTATGATCAGAACTGGGATAGGCACACCTGCCCGAACCCAGCACAATAGGTTGAAATATTTTTGGGAGTGTCTGAAGCTGTCTATGGAGAACATGGGGACACCAACTGCATTCCCAGGGCTCAGCTACTAGCAATAATTCCAGGTATTCAGTAGCAGAATGGTGGTGGAGTGGTGAGGGCAGGTGCAACTATGATTTCTGAAGAATCGACCTGCACAGTTTCACTAGGAGAGAAAACCAGTTATAACTATTGGGATCAAGACCCCCATTAAATGCCTAAGCCCAATTATTTGCTTAGCTAATCAGTTGCACACTTCATATGCCTTTCCTTGCTGGCCTGAACACATACTAATTTTTGCACTGGCAGCCTACAAGGATTCAAACACAAAGAAAATAAGGGTGATGGTGATCTCTATTCCAATGAGGCAGCAATGAGCATTCTTCAGATTACTCTGGGGATCTGAATTCTCCCTCTGTGTACCCGAACAGGCGCCGGAATGTGGCGACTAGGGGGTTTTCACAGTAACTTCATTGCAGTGTTAATGTATGTCTACTTGTGACAATAAATATTATTTATTTATTTTATCTATAATGTGCATATTGAAAATATTCTTAATAGCTTCCTTGAAGAAAATTATGCTCTTCAAATCATTCTTATCTATGTAGTTCTTGAATTTCTTTCTGCTCCTATACCTTTGGAATAGGAGATGAAGGTGAATGAGATGCAGGTGGATCCTTTCCAGTTTCTGCTTTACCTTGCCCCCCTCAATCTACTCCTCCTCCTCTTCCATGGCATCGCAAGGTTACACAACTATACACTAAGGCGATTTGAGGCAATTGTATATCAAGCGATGGTTCGAGGGTTGGGGAGATTATCAGTTGAAATATGCATGGGGCCCTCAAAGCAAAGATAAAGGCCGGGATTCACCACTACCCGGCGGGGCGGGGGATCCCGGCATGTTGGAGTGCCGTGAACCACTCCGGCGTCGGGCCGCCCCAAAGGTGCGGACGTCTCCGCACCTTTAGGGGCCAAGCCCTCACATTGAGGTGCTAGGCCCGCGCTGGAGTGGTTCCCATTACGGCGGCTGGCGTGAACAGCCTTTGGCGCCACGCCAGCCGGGGCCGAAAGGACTTCGCCGGCTAGCGTAAATACGCGCATGCGTTGGAGCGTCAGGGCCACTGACGTCATACCGGCGCATGCGCAGGGGAGGGGGTCTGGCATGCCTGCCGATCGGTGGGCCCCTAACGCGGGCCAGGCCACCATGAGGGCACCCCCCGGGGTCAGTTTGCCCCGGGCCCCCCGCCAGGACCCCGGCGCCCGCCCACGCCGCCAATCCCGCTGGTAAGAAAGGAGGTTTAATCCACGCCGGCGGGAGAGGCTAGTCAGCGGCGGGACTTCGGCCCATCGCGGGCTGGAGAATTGCTACGGGGGGCCTGGCGCGGCGCGATGCCCGACCCCGCCGAATCTCGGGGGGCAGAGAATTCGGGACACGGCGGGGGCGGGATTGACGCCGGCCCCGAGCGATTCTCCGACCCGGCGGGGATCGGAGAATCCCTCCCAAAGAAACCAATATCCTTTAGATCACAGAACTGTATTCAACAATAGCAGAAATAGAAGGAAGCATAATTTAATAATTTGAAAAGATCCACAACTGAAGGTTTCAGTGACATTTTGTTCAATTTATTGATTCAGCTGATGAGGGACATGTGATTTATGTGTACTCTATTTCCATCAGTTAATGATACTTTATTTGGTGGCAGACGAGAGGTCAGAAAACAAAACAATTCCAGTCTGCAGTGGATTACTGGTGCAGGACACCCATCACACTTCTGCCACAGGATTAATTAATAATCTCATAGTAAAATATCCTCTGGGGAAGAATGAACATAACGTGAAAGAATTTTATATTAATTTTGACAGTGATGTTGTGACGACTGAAACTAAGGTCTTAAATTTAAACAAAGCCAATTATGGGGGTATGGGAGGCGAGGTGACTGAGGTGAATTGGAAAATTAGATTACAAGATAGAATGGTCGATAAGAAATGGCAACTATCGAGAGATAATGTACTTGAAGAATAAAATCTCCACTGGACAAGTGGTACGACCCCGGGTATCTCGAAAAGTTATTAATAGCATCAAATTAAAAGAATGGGCTTACAATTTGATATAAATAGCGAGATTGGGAAGATTTTTTAAAAATTCATACAAATGAGCAAGGAAGTGATAAAGATGTAAAAAATGGAATATGGAAGTAAAGTATCCAAAAGTATGAAACTGATTGTAAAACTTTTAAAAGTATATCAAAAGGTGAATTCATCAAATATAAAATGGGCCCCTGAGAGGCAGAGACTTGAGAAATTATGATGAATAAAGAAATTGAGAAGACAATTTAAAGAAATTCACTCCAGGTGCACCATCTACAAGTGCAAAGCAGCAATTCATTCGACACCGATTCATCCAAACTTGAAACATCAGCTCCATTCTCTGTCCACAGACACTGTCAGACCTGCTGAGATGGTCCAGCATTTTCTATTTTCGGTTCAGATTCCAGCATCTGCAATAATTTTCTTCTGAAAAATATTTTGTGTTTGTCTTTCCAGTAGAATACACAAAGAACACATCACACCAAAACAAGTGCAGGCAACAGTCATCTCCGTCAAAAGGAAATCTAACCACTTGACATTCAATGTAATTAATATTGCTGAATCCCGAATCGTCAACATCCTGGGAGGTTACCATTGGCTAGAAACCTAACTAGACCAGTCACATAAATACCTTGACTACAAGAGCAGGTCAAATAATGGTTATCCTGAGGTGAGTCCTGACTCCCAAAGACTTTTCACCATCTTCAAGGCACAAGTCAGGAGTATGATGCATTACTCTTTGTTTGCTTGGATGAGGACAGCTCAAACAACACTGAAGGAGCTTGATATCACCAGGATAATGCAGCCTACTTGATTGGTGCCCCATCCATTACTCCAGGCGTACCATCTACAAGATGCACTGCAGCAACTCATCAAGGTTTCTTCAACAGCAAGGCTTTAATTTTCAAACCTGAGACCTCTACCATTAGAAGAACAGGGCACATGGAAACCCTCCAATTCACATACATCTTAACTTGAAGTGTATTGCTGCACCTTCATTGTTGCTGAGTTAAAATCTTGCACGTCCCTTCTTAACAGCACTGAGGGTGTATCTACACAATAGGACTGCAGTGGTTCAAGACGGTGGCTTCACTCTACCCTCTCAAGCACAATTAGGGATGAACAATATATACAGGCCTTGCCGTTGATCCCACATCCCAAGAATTAATATATTTTTTTAAATTGTTATTTGTGAAGAACTAAAGGTTAAATGAGAGTGAGAAAATGAAAGTAATTAATATTGTTACAGGAAATTTTCTGGAAAAATTAATCAAAAAAACCCCGACAAATCCCCTAGAACTGATGATATACCTGCCCGGCTTTTAAATGAGACAGCTGCAGAGATTGTGCAGACAATTGATTTTGAACTTCCAGAACTCCCCAGATTCTGGAATGGTCACTGAATTGGAGAATAGTAGATGTAAATCCTAACCTTCAAGAAATGAGGGAGAGAGAATGTGGAACTGTCGGCCAGTTACCCTGACATCAGTAAAGGTGAAATATTAGAATCTATTATCGCAGTGATAGGGAACTTGGAAATTTGTCAAATCATTAGTTCCATGCCAATTAAAAGCAGGTCATATTCGGAATTGTTACAATTAAAACTTTTAGCAATGCAAAATCTTTAAAATGACTTCAAATGGACAATATTAACCAGTACAGTTGTCTGTGTATTCCGAAATCTGAACCAAAAATTGCCTCAAAAGGACGAAAGGTACCTTTTGGACATAAAAGGTGTTGATTACACATTACAGAATCACAGAATTGTTTTGGTGCAGAATGAGACCAATTGACCCAGCAGGTCTGCACTGACTCTTCAAACGAGCATTATGGCACAGTGCCATTCCCCCGCCTTTTCCCCATATCTCTGCATATTGTCTCTATTCAAGCAATTATCTAATACCCTCTTGAAAACCTCAATTGAATCTGCCTCCAACACACTTCCAGGCAATGAATTCCAGACCCAAACCATTAATTGTGAAAAAGAGATTTTGATTTGATTTGATTTATTATTGTCACATGTATTAGTATACAGTGAAAAGTATTGTTTCTTGCATGCTGGACAAACAATGCATACCGTACATAAGGAAGGAAGGAGAGACTGCAGAATATAATGTTACAGTTATAGCAAGGTGCAGAGAAAAGATCAACTTAATACAAGGTAGGTCCATTCAAAAGTCTGATGGCAGAAGGGAAGAAGCTGTTCTTGGTACGTGACCTCAAACTTTGGTATCTTTTTCCTGATGGAAGGAGGTGGAAGAGAGTATGTCCGGGGTGCGTGGTGTCCTTAATTATGCTGGCTGCCTTTCTGAGGCAATGGGAATTATAGATAGAGTCAATGGATGGGACGCTGGTTTGCGTGATGGACTGGGCTACATTCATGACCTTTTGTAGTTTCCTGTGGTCTTGGGCAGAGCAGGCTCCATACCAAGCTATGACACAACCAGAAAGAATGCTTTCTATGGTGCATCTGTAGAAGTTGGTGAGAGTTGTGGCTGACATGCCAAATTTCCTCAGTCTTCTGAGAAAGTAGAGTCACTGGTGGGTTTTCTTAACTATAGTGTCGGCATAGGGGGACCAAGACAGGCTGTTGGTGATCTCAATAAGAAGTCTTACAACACCAGGTTAAAGTCCAACATGTTTGTTTCAAACACTAGCTTTCGGAGCACTGCTCCTTCCTCAGGTGAGGAAGCAGCAGTGCTGGTGAGGAAGTCAGGTGAGGAAGGAGCAGTCCTGAGGAAGAAGCAGTGCTCCGAAAGCTAGTGTTTGAAACAAACATATTGGACTTTAGCCTGGTGTTTTAAGGCTTCTTACTGTGCACACCCCAGTCCAACGCCGGCATCTCCACATCGTTGGTGATCTGTACAGCTAAAAACATGAAGCTCTCGACCCTTTCTACTTTGTTCCGATTGATGTAGACAGGGGCATGTTCTCCACTATGCTTCTTGAAGTCGATGATAGTCTCCTTCATTTTGTTGACATTGAGGGACAGATTATTGTTGTTGTACCAGTTCACCAGAGTCTCTATCTCATTCCTATACTCTGTCTCATCATTGTTTGAGATCCAACCCACTATGATGGTGTCATCAGCAAATTTGAAAATTGAGTTGGAGGGGAATTTGGCCATACAGTCATAGGTGCATAAGGAGTATAGTAGGGGGCTGAGGACACAGCCTTATGGGGCACCGGTGTTGAGGATAATCGTGGAGGAGGTATTGTTGCCTATCTTTACTGATTGTGGCCTGTGGGCTAGAAAGCAGGATCCAGTCACAGACGGAGGAGCCGAGGCCAAGGCCATGGAGTTTGGAGATGAGTTTCGCAGGAATGATGGTGTTGAAGGCTGAGCTGTAGTCGATAAATAGGAGTCTGACATAGGTGTCTTTGTTATCTAGGTGTTCCAGGGTAGAGTGCAGGGCCATGGAGATGGCGTCTGCTGTGGACCTGTTGCAGCGGTAGGCAAACTGTAGCGGGATCAAGGCAATCTGGGAGGCTGGAGTTGATTCGTGCCATGACTAACCTTTCGAAGCACTTCATGATGATAGATGTCAGAGCCACTGGATGATAGTCATTAAGGCACGCTGCTTGACTTTGTTTTGGTACAGGGATGATGGTCGTCTTCTTGAAGCAGATAGGGACCTTAGATTGTTGTCAAGAGAGGTTGAAGATGTCTGCGAATATCCCCGCCAGCTGATCCATGCAAGACCTGAGTGCTGGTCTGGGTACCCCATCCGGGCCAGTGGCTTTCCGTGGGTTGATCTTCAAGAAGGCTGCTCTGACGTCTGCAGTGGTGATCTCAGATACAAGTTCATCCGCGGCTTCTGGGGTGGAGGGCTCGCTCTCGCTGACCTCTTGCTCAAAGCTGGCATTGAATAAGTTGAGCTCATCAGGGAGGGGTGCGTTGGAGTCGACGAGTTTTCCCACATCACATCTGCTTCTTTTGCAAATTACCTTAAATTTGTGCTGTTGCAGGCAACCAGGCACCCCCTCAGTACCAGTCAGACGTTGAGCCTCTGGAAGCAGCTGCTAGCTCAATGGTGGAGTTGCAAAGAGAGGCAGTGGAACATCAGGCAGAGATTTGACAGTCACTCAGCAGACTAGAGCAGACAATGGAGGAGATAGTCTCGTAGTCACCAAAGGAAGGTTGCCCTCAACCATTGAGATCTTGATACACCAGGTCTTTCCGGATTTGCGCTTTGCCCTGCACCCCATGGCTATACATCCTAGTGGGCACCATCAGGATGCAGGCGATATGTGGATGAGGCACCTTGACTACCCACCAGGTACCCATCTCCTGCAGGAGACAGTGCAGGGTTCTGTGGCACCCACAGGTAGGTCACGATGATCATCACATCGCTCAACCGAACACCCCAGTGTCTCAGGACAATACAAGGCTGTGTGGTCGCTCACCATCCCCTCTGCCGATGCCCACATCCACTCCAGCAGTGGAGGCTGCCGAGGGTGCTTCTGCCCCCGAACAGGAGACCCTTATCAGGCCGGGGCTTCCAGGACCCAGGTCACAAGAGGATGTCTGCCAAGATCACCACAGGCATCAGGACGTAGCAGACAGCAAGCTTCCTTCACCACTGCTGCTGATTTTGGGGCTGCACCAAGGTGTGGTGGTACGGTGAGGAAAGTTAAAACACTTTGAAGCCAGTCTTGGTTCACTGGTGTGCCAGCACTATAAATAAATTGCACTTTTGTGAAATTGCTTGATGGATATGTGAATGTTCTGGTGGTTAACTGAAGGCGTTGTGAATTTGTACATTGGAATCCTCTTATCTCAAGGTTTAGCATCCTCCCACTAAGTGATAATATTACACTCTGAGATCAACATTCAGGTGATTTGAACCTCAGTGTAAGTCGTCTCCAGACCCTTGTCTGGCAGCAGGGAGATGTGTTAAATTCTTTGTTTGAAGTGTATGCTGCAGACATTTCTAACGCCACTTCCTCCAATGAGTGAAGGCAGCTGATGATCACTGATACTCTAGAAGCATCACCTGCAAATATTCGCATTCAAAGTATCGTCTTGCATCATTGACTTTGTCTGTATATATGGTTCTGGAACCCACCTCTTCATTCATCTGTGGAAGGAGCTGTGCTCTGAAAGCTAGTGATGCAAAACAAACCTGTTGGACTTTAATCTGTTGTTGTAAGACTTTTTACTGTGCTCACCCCAGTCCAAGGGAAGCATCTACACATCAAAAAAGGTTAGGTAGGGTTACTAGGTTATGGAGATAGGGTGGAGTGCTCTTTCCAATGGCCGGTACAGACTCGATGGGTCGAATGTAAATTCTATGATTCTATAACTCTATGATAATGATAGCGCCTGAAACCAAGATATGCACCGTTGGGTGAGATCCCTGAGCTCGTCCTTATCTCAGTCACTGCAGAGTTTGCATCATTAGCTGGTGTCAAAAGCTTGCAAAAGCTTGTCTCTAATTGCTCTTGTTCCTCAGTGGACTTTAAGTTCACACAGTGAGTGAATGAGCATGGCACCACTGACCAACCCTGAAATCATGGCTCAGCGAGATGTGAGGTCAGAATGGCAAGTGTGAAAGTGAATCCTGTTCTCTCAGCAATTGTTTGGTCATCCTCTGTGATGACAGGGAATGGCTTTGAGGGCTGGGGAAGGTGTGGCTGTATAACCTCACTTAACTTTATTCTTTTTGGAACCTGGCAGCAATTAAAGTATCACAAGCCTGTCCCCCACATCTTCCTCCCTCCATGGTATTAGCATGCTCATACTGATCCTCAGCAGCCCTTTGGCTTCCTGGACCTCCACATCTTCATTGCACAAAATGAGCTCTTATCCTCCTCTGATTCAACGTCTGAAAAGAGCTCACCTCTTTGCATGGTCAGATTGTGAAGGGCGCAGCAAACTGTAATCATACAGGAAATCCTATTGGGAATGTATTGTGGTGAGCCACCTGAGTGACCCAAGCATCTGAAGTACATCTTCAGAAGCCCTATGGTCTGCTCTATAAGGGAGCTAGTGGAGCTGTGAACAGTGTTGTATCTCTCCTCAGCATAACTGTGAGTTTGATGTGCCAGAGTCATCAGCCAGTCTTTAACCCTGCAGATATTTCAGCCCCTCAAAAATCCCATGCATGGGAGTGACCCAGGATGTAAGAGTCATAGCAACCCCCAGGATACCATGTGTAAACATGCAGGATGTGTTAGCGATGATCACACACCAGTTGTACATTGATGGAATGGTAGCCCTCGTGGTTAATAAATATTCGTCCTGCTGTCATGGAGCCCATACAGCCTCATCAGTGCAGTCTATTGTACCCTACATTCTTGGGAAGCCTGAGATGGCTTTGAAGGCTGTGAATATTTGAGCCTGGCTATCCTTGTCCAGAGTAAACATAATGATGGGCTTCGTTTAGGCATTGATGTATTACTGACTGAGAGACACCACACAGGATACCTGTCAATTCCTGGAAAGACCCCAAGGAAAAGAAAATAATTTTTGGAGTGTGTGGGATCATTGGCTAGGCCAGCATTTATTGCCGATCTGTTGCTCTTCAGAAGGTGGTGGTGAGCTGTCTTCTTGAACTGCTGCAGACCCTGAGGTATAGGTCCACTCACAGTGCTGTGAGGGATGGAATACCAAAGTTTTTGACCCAGTAACAGCGGTGGATTTCCAAGTCAGATGGTGAATGACTTGGAGAACAACTTGCAGCTGGTGGAGTTCCCAAGCATCTGCTGCTCTTGTCCTTCTTAATGGTAGTGGTTGTGGGTTTGGAAGGTGCTGCCTAAGCAACCTTGGTGAATTCCTGCAGTGGATCTTGTAGATGGTACACATGGCTGCCACTGTTCCTCAGTGAAGGAGGGAAATAATGTTGACAGAAGGGGTGACAATCAAGCGGGTTTCTTTGGCCTGAATGTTGTTGGAGCTGCACTTATCCAGGTAAGTTGAGAGCATTCCATCACACTCCCAGCTTGTGCCTTGTAGAGGTGGACAGGTTTTATGGAGTAACAATATGAGTTACTCAATGCAGGATTCCACGCCTTTGACTTGCTCTGGTAGCCACAATATTTCTATGCCTAGTCCATTCAGTTTCTAGTCAATGGTAACATAGAACATAGAACAGTACAGGACAGAACAGGCCCTTCGGCCCTCGAAGTTGTGCCGAGCAAATGATCACCCTACTCAAACCCACGTATCCACCCTATACCCGTAACCCAATAACCCCCCCCCCCCCCCCCTAATCTTACTTTTTAGGACACTACGGGCAATTTAGCATGGCCAATCCACCTAACCCGCACATCTTTGGACTGTGGGAGGAAACCGGAGCACCCGGAGGAAACCCACGCGCACACGGGGAGGACGCGCAGACTCCGCACAGACAGTGACCCAGCCGGGAACCGAACCTGGGACCCTGGAGCTGTGAAGCATTTATGCTAACCACCATGCTACCGTGCTGCCCCGTGTAACCCCCCATGATAGTGGAGGATTCAGCAATGGCAATGCCATTGAATGTCTAGGGGCAATGATTAGATCCTTTCTTGTTGGAGATGGTCATTGCTTGGCATGTATGTGGCCCAAGTGTTGCTTTCCACTTGTCAGCCCAAGCTTTGACATTGTCCAGGTCTTGCGGCACTTGAGCATAGGTTTCTTCATTATCTGAGGAGTAGCGAATGGTTCTGAACGTTGTGCAGTCATCAGTGAACATACCCATTGCTGACCTTATGATGGAAGGAAGGTTATTGATGAAGCAACTGAAGTTGGTTGGACCTAGGGATCTACCCTGATGTCCTGGAGTTGAGATGATTTATCTTCCACCACCACAAACATCTTCCTTTGTGCCAGATATGAACCCAACCAGCGGAGAGTTTCCTCCCTGATTCCCATCAGCTCCAGTTTTGCTAAGGCCCCTTGATGCATGTCCAAATGTTGCTGGATGTCAAAGGCAGTAACTCTCACCTCTGACATTCATCTCCTTTGTCCATGTTTGAATCAAGGCTATAATGAGATCAGGAGCTAAATGACCCTGGCGGAACCCAAACTAAGAATCTTTGAGCAGGTTATTGCTAAATAAGTGCCGCTTGACAGCACCGTTGATCACTTCTTCCATCACGTTGCTGATGATGGAGAGTGGACGATAGAGCAGTATTTGGCCGGGTTGGATTTGTCCTGTTTATTGTGTACAGGACAGACCTGGGCAATGTTTCACATTGCCGGGTAGATGCCAGAGTTACAGTTGTACTGAAACAGCTTGGCTAAGAGTGCGGCATGTTCTGGAGCACAAGCCTACAGTACTATTGCTAGGATATTATCAAGACCCATAGCCTTTGCAGTATACAGTGCCTTCAGCCTTTTTTGATATCACGTGGAATGAATTGAATTGGCTGAAGACTGACATCTGCCATGCTGGGTACCTCCAAAAGAGGCAGAGAGGGATCATCCACTTGGCAATTCTGGCTGAAGATTATTGTGAATACTTCAGCCTTACTTTCAGCAACTCCTCCCTAATTTAGGGTGAGGATATTTGTGCAGCCTCCACCTCCAGTCAGTTGTTAAATGGTCCAGCATAATTCACAGCTGGATGTGACAGGATTGCAGAGCTTGGATTTAATCCGTTAGTTATGCATCGCTTAGCTCTGTCTATTGCTGCTAATGCTGTTTGGCACACAACTAGTCCTGTGTTGTGGCTTCAAATGGGGTCTGGTCTTCACGATGAATGTGGCATATGTAATGTATAAGCTTTGAGACAAGCGTAGTTGTGCCCGGCATTGCCTCTTTCTCATTTGTAAGTAGGAGATACTTCAACGATAAACCCTTGGTCATCTCTGCTATCTGCGTCTCTCTTCCTCACCCTTTGTTCATGCCCTGGCTTTGCCTGGTCATGTCCTCCATGTGGGTGGCTCCTGGAGCTGTCCTCAGAGTTGCTTCTTCCTCCTTTTGTCTCCTCCATTGAAAGAGAATTCTGAGAAATGCAGCATTGTGCCCTGGGCTCATTCTGAAATAAAACATTGAAAACAACAATAATCAAATGGGGCAAAAAGAGAAGTGCTGATTTGGAAACCTCTGGGAAATGTCAGGTGCCACAGCTTTGATTTCCTTACTTGCATTGTGCCTGTTGCAGCCTTGCCCTTGAAACTCCAGCACACATGTTGAGGTAATCAAGATGCCATTCCAGAAATGTGACATCTGCAGCCCTCTGTGGCGTGATAAGGTGTCAGTGAGATAATTAACCTAAAGGAGCTCTGCGCTCCATCTTTTGACGTGTCTTATCAATGACCTTTCATTTGCTAATGGTCAATGAGTGGAATCCAGTTGGCCAGTGATGAATGGGTTTCTTTGTGACTGCCCTTCATTGATGGGACGCCAGATATGATGCAGCTGTGCCCCCTTCATTATTGCCTTCACTCTCCAAGGCTGCATTCTATCTTATACTCTACCAATGTTGTGACTTTGATGTGTCCAGGGGCATATGTGCCGACGTAAGGTGACATAAGGTGTTGATGTGTCGACAATGTCGTGACCAGGGGCTAGTTTAGCACAGTGGCTAAACAACTGGCTCATAATGCAGAACAATGCAGCAGCGCGGGTTTAATTCCCGTACCTGCCTACCCGAACAGGCACCAGAATGTGGTGGCTAGGGACTTTTCACAGTAACTTCAATGAAGCCTACTTGTGACAATAAGCGATTATTATTGTTTTGATGTGAAACTGGTGCATTCTGTCTCTCCTTTGAACAGTGCAGAAAGAAATGATTGACCTTCAGTTGTTTCCTTTGCAACGAGGTCTTGGTAACTGACCTGGATTCTGTACACAGTGAGCACCAACAAGTGACAGTGCCTCCCAAGAAGGGTCCCCACAGCCCACCGCTGCCAGACAAAACAGATGTTACTTTCATTTTTGCTGGATGTCATTGCTCTGGGAACTCAAAATGTTGCTGGTACACCTTTCCTTCAGGACCGTGTTTGACGCTCTCTCCCTCACTGTCCATGTGCCACTGATTTACCTGGAGTCTTACAAATGTGAATATAGAACTACTGCTTGTTATTGTCCAGCTTCCTCCAAAATACTAGCTTCCATTGCTGTTGTCATGGACAATCCATCCCCCCAACCCCCAAGCACATCACCCGTGATGCGCCCATGCCCCATCTGGGTCTCTCCCTATCCCATCCAGAGGCTGTGTGCCTCAGTATGTACAGAGCTGAGCACCCCATGAAAGTTTCACGTACTGCCCCCCCATTGTGTCTTCCCTATCTACAGCCTGCAGATGCCCCCAATGACCATCACCATTCCCTCTAAAGTTGAGTACAGAGGCTGCCAAGATGAGGGACATCAACTGTAAGCCAGCGCCATATCACAACCTGCGCTTTTTGCCTGTGGAGCATAAAGTCCTTGCCCCTCCCTCAAGCTGCATACTCCCAATAATTTCCTCTGCTGCATGCCTTCTGTTCCCCAGATTGTCTCCTTTCCCTGACCTCTCACTCTGAGACCACATAGCCCCTGGACTGCATGTTGTTATGGGCCAGGGTTTAGAGAACATCAAAGTGTTTCATGGAGTTTACCTGACCCACAACTTTTAATCGATTTTAGTTATACGGAGCATAAGGGCCCACTTTGCAGGGGCGATGCAACAGAGATCTAAAGTATTTTGAAAACAAAATAATGTTTATTCTATGAATCCAGTTAACATTTTATAAACACACAGTAAACATCTTATCAACTACCAACACTGATAACCCCCCCCCCCCCCCCAAAGATACAGTACTCTCTAGGTAACCCTTAGTAACTTTCTTAACAACATCTCTAAGCCAAAACACTATCTTTTTAACAGAGAACAGTTATCACTTCTAATTATCAAGTGATCTAAACACTTTGGCCGGGGTTCCCCGAAATCCCGGCCAAGTGTTGACGCCAGTGTCAAAACCGGCATGAGCGATGCCGGAGGCAATGGGCCTCCAGGCCCAGGCATTCACCCCTTCCTCGGGGGCTAGTATGCCATTGGAGTTCTGTCCACTGCTCCGGTGCTCGAAAGCCGGCGCACCATGGCCGGTGCGGGTCCGCACATGCACGTGGGATGCCATCTCCGTGCCGGCCCCCAGGCAATATGACGGAGCTCTACAAGGGGACAGGCGCGGAGGAAAATAGGCCCCCCCCGTAATTACCCGCCCGCCGATCGGTAGGCCCCGATCACGGGCCTTCTTACCGTGGAGGCCCCCCCACCCCCCCCAGAGTCGGATCCCCGCGCCCCCCCCAACCAGGACCGCCCCTGCAGCCAGAACCCCGAGGTCCTGCCGGGTAGGACCATACGTAACCCACGCCGACGGGACTCTGCAGGCACTTGGCCCGTTGAGGCAAGGAGAATCGCCGTTGGGGGGGGGGGGGGGGGGGCGCTTTCAATGGCCCCCGACCGGTGCGGTGGCGATCCCGTGGGCACGATTGGCGCTGATTCTCCGGTTGCTGGATAAACGGATGCCCGGCATCGGAGCAGCGTGGTGCAATTCTCGCGCCCCCCCCCCCCCCCCCCCCCCACCCCCGGCAACCATCCGACCCGCCGCGGGATCGGAGAATCCTGGTCCATGCTTAACATACAGAGAGACAGACCAGAATACATCTGCTTGGTTTGAATGCAGCTCTCCAACTGAAAGTGAAACGAAAACACAAAGCCAAAAACAGCTTCCAGCTCAAAACTAAAGAGAAAAGCAGAATCACATTCCAGCTCCACCCACTCAATGACATAACTGCAGCCATTTGATAAAACATACTTTTCTTCAAGGGACTCTCACATGACAATGTAATCTGTGATTCTTTTCCACATTACCACAGGAGTGTCTTCACTCTGTGACTCTTTTCTGCAGGCCCCTGAGCAAAAACAGAAACCTTCACATTGTTCCCCATTGCATTGAGGACTAAGGACAACAGTGACACTTCTAGAGTCTGCATGCATGTGCTTCCAGTAAACAATGTGATAATCCTTTGAACCCCTTGTTCCTTCGCATTGAATTAATCCTTGTTGGGCTCCAGTTTCCCACCCCTTCGGTCCTTCTGCATTCCATTGTTCAACATCATCGTCCACCTCCTCTTCCTCCACTCTGCCCCACTCCCTGCGCCTCAGCAAAGCATTCGTGCCCTATTGACCCCCTTGTCTCCATACAGATACTGGGAGCAGAAGACAACTGCAATCCCCAGCTCCGGGTGCAGTACTGGTCAGTGACTGAAATGGGTGCTGCATGAGATCAATAGCATAGTGTTGTCCTTAAATACAACATTAGTGTGGAGCTGGAGGACATCAAAAGTTCTGCCCAGCATTATGGCGTTGAATGCAACAAGAGCAGTGCTATCTATTTCGCCCTCATATAGAAACCACAAATCAACTGAAGTCTAACTTGTGCACATCACACATCTTCAAATGTGTTTGAGGCCGATGTAATTTACCACTGGCTTAATGCATGATGAGAAGGTATGGGAAGATTCTGGTGAACAGCTATTTTAATGAGCATTCATGAGATTCAAATGAATGCAAACTGAATTCGCACCATCAGACAGCCGGCTATCCGACCCACCACTAACCCACCATTGGGAGAATTGTGTTTTTATGCTGGTGGGTAACAGACTTTTTGGGCAGGATGCACCGCCATGCCGCGCCACATTTTTGCCTCACCACGCCGGAGGACTCTTCGCTTTGCCGGCCGGTCAATGGGGTTTTCCATTGTGGAGCAGCTCCACACCGCCAGGAAATCTCCTGGCGCCGGCAAAATGGAGCATCCCTCCAGCGGGGAATCCCGCCCTTTGCTTTCCACTTGATTCTCTGCTCCCGCCCACCAAGAAACCCGCTGCGGCCATGTGGGAGAATTCCAGCCTGAGGTTCTTGGGGGCTGGATTCTCCACTTCCCCAGCATGTTCACAACGGCACGCCAATCGCTGGTGGCGGGATTCTGCCTTCAGCTTGTCAATGAGATTCCCCATTGAAGCCACCCCACACCACTGGAAACCAATTGGTGGGAGGGCGCTGCCGGCGGGAATAGTGAATCGCAACAGCCGGCGAATTCCAGCCCTTATTTCTGGCTTGTGTCTGCGTGTGTCGTGTCTTTATTATTTTTCCTCAGGTTTACCCATTAATAAATGTATTCTTTCTTTACTCAAAAATTGCAGGTTAAATTGTCTCTTGTAAAAAGTAAATATATTTGAATTGGGAAAAGGTACCCATGAGAAAGGAGTGTAAACAAACCTTTGGTGAAACCGATGGAGGTGGTTGGAAAAAGGAGGTTCAGCTTACTCCTCCTTGTCCAGGAGCATAAAAACATTGGAGATCTTGGTCAGAACCAGAGTTTGAAAGGAAGTGCACTATGGAGCAGAAACAGATTCAGGTCAATAACCTTTCATCAGAACTGAGGAAATATAGAAATGTAATATAGGATGGTATTTTCATGGTCCATTTGCCACAGGTACAAATTCCATTTTGGCTAACTCTCGTGAAAGGGCCAGAATGGGATTTGTGCTGGCGAGATTTCCGAGCGCAATGTTCCTTGGCCTGCCCCGGTGACATGATCAGGTTCACGCCCAGAAAAGGCATGGACCTGATTTCAATAAATTAGAATATAATAACATTTCATTGAAGTACTTGATGACGTATCTTAACGCAATGTCAGATGTCCCCCCACCAGCGTGATGTCATGTCAGAGGGAATCACTACTGGTTTCCAAAAATGGAAACCAGTCATAATGACCATGCCGGGGGTGCAAAGGTGAGTATCGCCCTTGTGTTGTGCAGGACATAGTTGGGCAGTGTCCTGGCACGGCTCCCTGGTGTTGCCATCCTGGCAGTGCCAGGACTGGGGCTAGGGACGGGGCCTCGATGGAACCCCATTGGGGCCTTTCTCATTATGGGGGTGGGAGAGAGGAGATAAAGTGATTGTGATTGATTTGAGTTGGGGGAGACATGGAATATGGGGGTGTCCCGGTGGCAGCGAGGTTGTGGTGGGGAGGCTGTGGTGGGGGGGGGGGGGGGGGGCTGAACCGACCAATGAGTGGCAGGGGGGACGGTGGCCCTCTGTGTTGGAGGGTTGGGAATGTTTCCCTCTTCTGCTAGGGGTCCTGAAGTCCTATGGGTCGGGGGAGAGGAGCTTTTAACTTCACTTTGAGATTGGGGTGCCCTTTGCAACTCATGGCCTTATCTCTTAATTCTGGCTTTGCAGCCGTGTTTAGGCACTGCCATCCCCAGATGGCTGTGTGACCTTTGCCAGCACTTTGAAATTGCACAGGGTGCTGTTTAATATGGTTGGAAAGGGCAGGTGTGAAACCAGAGAGTTTCACACTGCTTTTCTCATCTGATCCAGCACTCTGTACATTTTCTGGAATATTCCACACAGAGTTCGAGCAAGATAAGGAGGAAGAGAGAACAAGAACATATGGGAAGCTCTGTGATAGTGTGGAGATATTAAATGGCAAAAGGTTTGTGGTACAACAGCCAAAGGGATTAGTGATATGCCATCAATGAACACACGAGTGGTGAACGTAATTGAGGCTTTAATACACTGAACAGAAAGCTGCCTGTCCTCTGATCCCAAACTGGATCAGAGGCGGAGACGAGCTACCTTTATACCGGCTCGAGGGGAGGTGGAGCCATCGGCAGTGGTTTACCACCTTACACATAATACAGTGGCCATTTACCACAATACACATATTATACATTACAGTGGTTTACCACATTTAGTAATGGGTAAAGAAACAATAGATCTGTCCAGATGAAGTGTGAATGGCTGAATAGCAGCCGTCTGAATGGAAAGTAAAGGAATAAAGAAAAAAACAAGAAAAATCTTAACCAGCAAAACAAGCATGAAACAAAATGGAGGCAAACATTATGATGGAATATTGTTGAAACTCAATGTTGAGTCTAGAAGGTTGTAGAGTGCTGAGTCTATAGGTGAAGTGCCTTTCCAAGAGTTTGTGTTGAGCTGCATAAGAATCCTACTCACAGCCAAGTGATAGGAGGTTCAGAGTGGAAGCAAGGGTGAGTATTGAAATGACAGGTGAGAGGAAGTTTGGATTCATGTTTGTCGACTGAATGGAGGTGCTTCACGAATGGGTCTCGCAGGTGTCCTCCCCACCCATCATCGTCCTTCTCTGCCCGGCTCAGCTTGTTCTCAAGTTGAAAAATGTTTGCCTTCAGCTCCACTCACTTCTTTCAAATAAAAGTTGTTGCCATGGGCAACCGCATAGGTTACATTTCCTGTGAAGACTCTATTCTATTTTCCCAGCTTCTCTGTCTCCATTTCTTCTGTTCTGAAGATGCAACCTTCACACAAGCACTTTGATATGTCTTACTTTTTCCTCAACTGAGGATTCCCCCAAGTGTGTTTGACAGGGTCCTGCACTCCATCCAAACTTGCACCAGTTCTGCTCCCACTCCTCCTCCTCACACCCTTCTCTGAAGCAAGATAGGGTTCCCCTATCTCCTCACCTGCCACCTCACCAGCCTTTGCATTCAACAGATCAATATCTGACACTTCTGTGATCTCCAGCTTAACACCACCACAAAACACATCTTGTCTTCAGCATTCTGGAGGAAGCATTTCCCTTGCATTACCATGGCTCACTCCTAAGTCACTCCAACACCCCTTCCTCTCCAATGGCACCTTTCTGTACAAGTGCAGGAGATTCAGCAATACCTGTCCTTTTACCTCCTTCCTGTTCACCAAACAGAGCCCCAAATAGTACTTCCAAATGAATCAGTGATTTACTTTCACTTCTTTCAATGTAGTATACAGTATTTGCAGTTCATGAAGTAGTCTCCTCTACTCTGGAGAGACAAAATGCAGACTGGGTGATCATCTGTGCAAAGCCTCCGTTCAGTTTGTAAATGTGACCCTGAATTCCTGTCTCTTGTTGTTTTAATTCTCCACCTTCTAGCATTCTGACCTTCCTGTCCTTGGCCTGCCACAGCAGTCCATCAAAGCTCAACGGAAGCTTGAGGAACAGTCCCTCATTTTTCAATTTCACACTTTGTAGCCTTTTGGACTCACCAATGAGTTCAACAATTTTAAGTCAAAACTTTTATCTCCATTTTGTTTGTTGGTTCAGTTTTTTCTTTTTCCTGACATTATTTCTTCACTTTGCATTTGGATGGCTGCTATGCGGCGAGTCCCACCTCAACTAGACATGCTTTTTACTTCTTTACTTTGCCCGTCATCTTTTCTTTTGGTTATTTTACAATATAAACTTTTTTCATTTACTGTCCCTTGCCCTCCACCCTCTAACAGATCTACCCATTTGTCCTTCCTCCCCTCTTCCATTTCATATGCTCAAAATTTATAATATTTTGATCGCAATATCTGCAAAACAATGGGCACGATCCAACGGGCATGCTGCGTCAGAAAGGCAGCTCGTCGCGGTGCAGCGTGGCTGATAAAAGCTGGGAGACCCCGCTCCCGGGATCTACCCGGCTCGCAACGCATCGCAAAATCCAAGGCGATCTCGCAAGATGTTGCAATGTAAATCCCGCAAATCTAGTCTCACTCTACTATGCAGTTTCCTGAGGTACTGTGGTGATATGCATCACTGTAAATACACAAGGGGTTAATGTAAATACACGTAGACTAGCTAGACACTAGAGGGAGCACCAGAGACATGACACACAGACATTCAACCAATAGGTCAGTAAAATAGGACATGACCAATGGGCGTTCACTCTACACACAGAGGTGACACTACCACAGGAGGGCATTACACCAACCCATATAAAAGGACACAGCACACATGATCTTCCTCTTTCCAGTGGAGACCTCAGTGTGTACACAGGGTTGATTCAACACATCACACCCTGGATTGTAGCAGACTGGTTCGTCAGTCTGAGTAGCTATAGCAGGATTAACGGGAAAGTCGAATTCAAGTAGGAGAATTGTTAACAGTTTTAATAAACATGTTAAAGCTATCTCCAAGTCTGAACCTTCCTTTGTCAGAGTGCACATCAAGGAAGCAGCTTATGCTACGTCAAGAGCATAACAAAACACGAGGCATTGGGTTCTATCCTCTTTGCCTTGGCGACCGCGGGCAGTGCCGGTTCAGCACTGGTCCTCACAGCCAGTCAGAATGGCACTCATGGGAGTACCCAGGTTATTGGAGGCCCAGGTGCATGCCCTTTGGGCACAGTGGAACCCTGGCACTGCTGGTGCCACCTTGATATTCTGCCACTGACAGCTTGGCATCCTGGCAGTGCGACTTGGGTGCCAACCTGGCACTGCCAAGATGCCCAGGTAGCACTGCCGGCTGACAAGGGCACTGCCATGATGCCACGTTGGCACTGCCAAGCATGCATCTTTTTCACGGTTGCGATCAGGCTGGGTGCACTGTGTGGGTGTTGGGGGGGGGGGTAAAGGACCCTCCCACAGTGCGATGGAGCTTGGGGGAGTTGGGGGTCGCGTCGGGGGCTTCGGAGATCGTGATGCCATTTAAAAATGGCTTCTCGCTCTCTCGCTACACTGAGGAATTCTGGCGAGTGGTGCTCCTCGGTGTCCAGATGTGGCATTACGTGGCTACAGCCACGTGTTCTCCACTGATGCCCCTTATTTAATGCGAGTGGTGTTGTATAGCCACGTGTTTCTCGGTGCTGGGAGCACCGGGAAACATGTTACTAAATGTGCTCATTATGGGACTTTGTTCCCATTTAGTTGAATTATGCCCTCTGTTTCTCTCCACAGGTGCTGCCTGACTTGCTAAGTATTTCCCAGGATTTTCTATATTTTAATTTTTGCAGTACTTTGCTTTTGTGAGGTAGAAATATATTGGTTCTTGATGCATTGATGTTTTGCTGATGAAGACGTTGGAAACGTTATAACATTGATTAATGCTTCAGTAATGGTTATATCGAGAGTTACATATGAAAAGTCTGGCTTTCCATTTGGAATTGATGTCAGGGAGGTCAGTCGGTTTTGGATGTGTTAACTAATTTTATTGAATCTTGGTGTGCAAAACTTATTTGCTTAATATTTGTTGGCCAGGCAATGTAGTTCACTGAAAGCCCCAGACTAGTATTTTTTGGTTGAGTGGAGTCCTCAGGATGGAAGTATGACTGGAACTGAGGTTAAGAGAGATTTTTGGTGCTGGAAGATAAGAATTGTTGAGGCTAAGTACTCCTCAATGATCTCTGCAATGAAATTCCAGATATGAAAACAGAAAATAAAACAGATGCGCTGAAATCATTGACAGTGTAGGAGAGGTAGATTTGCAGATCATTGATCAAGGGCGGCGCGGTGCCGTTGTGGGCATAGTAGTTAGCACAGCTGCCTCACAGCTCCGCCTGCGTTCAATTCTAGCCTTGGGTGACTGTAGAGTTTGCACATTCTCCTCATGTCTGCGTGGGTATTCTCCGGATGCTCCGGTTTCCTCCCACTGTCCAAACATGTGCAAGTTAGGTGGGTTATGGGGATAGGGAAGAGTGGGGTCCTCTTTCAGAGGGTCAGTGCCGACTCAATGAGCCGAATGACCTACTTCTGCACTGTAAGGATTCTCTGGTTCTATGATGTAAAACCTTGGTGTCCAAGGATGTGTAGGTTAGGTTAAAGGGTCATTGGAATAGGGTGGGAGAGTGGGCGTGGGTGGAGTACCCTTTCAGAGGGTCACTGCAAACTCGATGGGCCGAATGGCCTCCATCTGCACTTTAGGGATTTGATTCTATGGTTCTATAACCTAACTTCTGCTTGTAGATGGTATTTTCTGTTTGAGTTGGCTTCCTGTCTCCTGACTATTGAAATTAGAACAGTGTGTTGTCATCACTGCTAAAATCAAAATCAATTCTCTCATTCAGAATTTTATTTTTGACTGTCACCTTCTCAGCAGGACCTATCAAGTATTTCATTGTCATGCATCCAAATGCTTGAGTAAGGAATAAAAGTAACTCTGGCATGCTAAAGCACCCAAACATCAAAAGAGTTTCTAAAAACCAGGCTGCTATGTACAACATGCAATTAACCAATTCTATGGGTTAATTTGCATGATTTCATTGAATTATAAATGTTTTCATACATTGCCCCAGTCACTTTAACAGTCATGAACATCTGGATGGATGTATCAATGTGAAAATAGGGCAAGTATATTATGGGTATTATTTAGCTACACGGTTCGCAGTTACACATCATATTGATTTGACACAAAGTTAAAATTTATTGTTTGCTCACATCAGTACAAGAGCAGTGCAAATGCATTCTAAATGCTGCCATAATTAAATCAAAATAGTGTATTTGGTAGCTGCAAGCCTTTTAAGTCAACCTGAGAGGTTTTCAGTTGATTGATAGAAAAGGATTGAAAACATATTGACACTTTAAGTGGTGAGTTATTTGACTAATTTATTGCAGTGCAGATAAGTGTTATTTCCAACAAATGGATTTACAATTTGCTTTAGCTCAGTCAATTCCCCAACCCATATGCAGCTAACGCTCAGATTACAAAAGTCTGCAGTCTTCTCCAAATAACCTGTGAAATATTAGTCATGAATAATTTCTCTGAGCAAAGAGCTATTCTCGCACTGTTGCCTTCCTCAAGTTGAATTTATACTCCCATTTGTATATATTAAAGGGACAATATGCAGACATTTTGTCAGAAAATAATTGGTGACAATGTGCAGGAATGCCACCTTTTTTTTGTAAAAGTGGCTAATGCAATGCTGGATTTGACTGGACAGAACAGACTTCACAGAAATCAATTTTCAAAGAGAAACCTTGCAGCTTAAACAATTAAAGAAAATCTGTTATCCTTTTCCCAAAAAGAGGGCTGGACATTAGTTTCAAATTGAGACAAACTGATTAAAATCCATCAATCATGGAACTAGAAACAATTTGAAACATTTCATTCCCAATGCTGAAAGTTCAGTGACTTTTTGTTTCGCTCTCCACAGATGCTTTCGGGCCTGCTGAGTATTTCCAGCATTTCTTTTTTGTGTCTTCTGACCACAACTTAGGATATTTATTGATGCTGGAATAGCTGCTACCAAATACTGCAACTGGAAAACATGACAGGCTAGATTCTCCGATTTTGAGGCTAAGTGCCGACAATGGCGTGGGAACAGTGGCGTTTTACGACAGGAAAAACGGCGCAACAGCTGCACCGATTCAGCAACTCTAAATGGGCTAGCACCATCGCACGTGGAATGCAATCAATTCCATGCAAAATGGTGCCAGATTCGGTGGGTCCGTGATTGCTGCACATGAGGCTCACACGCCGCAGCCGCACTTAAACGATCCATCGCCCCCACACACACCATTCCAGTCAACAAGATGGCTGGAAGGAGAGCAGCGCCACGGTTCAGGGACACGGAGCTGGATTTGGCGCGGAAGCTACACCCCGCCCCATCGCATTTCCCGATTCCAGCGTTGGCAAGCAGAGAATCCCGCTCGACATTTTCATTTTTCATAGTTGGAACATGTTTAGTTATTGAGAATACAATAGAAGATCATTGATCAGATAACTTGAGGTATATTGAATCATTATTAGACCTTCAGTCAAACCCGGTCCAACTGAATTATTTTGATCGATATCCAGCCCTGACTCCCCCAGTAATGCACTGACATCTCAATCTGATTTTCGGGATCAAGTTTCCACATTGGTACCTGGTTTCACAAACCTCTGACTCCAGGATGAGACTGGTGCTAAACTGAGCCACACTGACACAATTAAAGAGGAATGATACAACATTTCTGCACACATAGTGGATCGCGTCTTGATAATATTTCTACCTGGTTTCAAAACAGGGACCTTTCCTATGTTAAGCAAACATGAGAACCACTGATTTTTGTGTACCCAGAGCATCAGCCTGGGCCTCTGGATTACTAGTTGGGTGTGTCATGGTGATGGAGAAAAGAACACACAGAATTACACTATGCACAAAATATTGGATTTTAAATAAGACTTTAGCTGTTCTTTAATGGACACACAAGCCACTGGCTGAATTGCTGCAGGGTGATTTTCGAAGAGACAATGTTCACCCATCCTGTTTCCAGACAGGGTACTTCTGAGGCACATAGAAACTAATTACCATCTCCAGCAGAAACAATGGGACATAAAGGGATATGAGTATCATTTCGTCATGAGATCCTGTGAGTAATGCCCAGATGGATTTTTTTGCAGATTTGCCTTACCACTTGGGTTGACTTTCTCATGTTCTGTTGACCGGCCGAAGTGAATGATGAACTACAGAACATCTAGTTTAAATAATTTATTATTAAACAACTGCGTGATAAAATATTTAGGATAAATAAAATTATAAACTACTAATTCTTATTAACTATTGTCGAGCTACTGCAAAATATGTCTATCCTCCAGCACTACCTACCCCAAGTACCCAACACCAGGGTCACATGGTGGATTTATGCTGCCACCTTGTGGTCGGAGGTCGTGATTAACATTTTGTACAGACTTGCTTTACCATATCGTCACATCCTCTTTCCTTTGGAAAATAAAATTATTTACATACATTAAATTATTTTTTACATTTCACCATGATATGCATAACTATTTGCATGTTCAGGATTTTTTACAGTCTATCTGGCTTGCACCTTATTCTTGGAGACCTTCTCAGTGTCTGCTGAACTTGCAAAGGTTCTTCATTTTCTTTAGTGTTTGTTGCTTGAGTTTGATGCTCTTTGTGTATTGATGTATCATCCTCCTGTTGTATTTGTTCTCTATGTTCTTCAGATGTTTTAGGGCTGTTGCATGCTTCTTCTTGTGGTTTCATCACAAACGGTTGCCGTACTTTAAGCAAAGTTCTTCTTTTCCTTCTCAAGACGTCACCTCCATCCATAATAATGAGATACGAATTTGGACCTGCTTGTTTTCTCACCGTATCCTCCGGCTGCAGAGGTTGAAGTCTTTTGGCAGACCTATCATAGAATCCCTTCTGCCTCCTTTTCTGAGAGATCAATTGTCTTGCTAATGAATGGTTCACGGGCTCATGAGGAAAATGGGGTAGAGTTGTTCGCAGTTGCCTGTGCATCAGCATTTGAGCAGGAGAGAAGCCATTGACGAGCGGTGCCGAACGATAGCTGAGGAACACAAGACAGGTATCATGGAGACTATCCAGTGCTTTCTTTAGGAGCTGCTTGACAATATGCACACCATTTTCAGCCTTGCCATTCGACTGAGGGTAATGCGGACTGGAGGTAACATGTGAAAATCATACTGCCGTGCAAATTCTGTCCACTCATAGCGGTCAAAACAAGGACCATTATTGCTCATGACCACATTCTGAATGCTGTGTCATGCAAATATATCTTTTGACATTCTTAATAACACATTTTGTCATAGAATTCGAGAACTGCGCTATCTCTGGGTTAATTAGAGAAATAGTCTATGACCAGAAGGTATTCCTTTCCATTTAAATGTAAAAGATCCATGCCAACCTTCTGCCAGAGAGCTGTGACTATCTTGCCCATGTGCATTGGTTCCTTGCTCTGCCTGCGCTGAAATGTTTGGCATATTTCATAGTTCTCCAGGCATATACATCAACTCGAAGTCGTAACGTTGCAACTTCAGCATTCGCTGAATCCTTGGGACACCTTACTCAGATTTCTTTTATGATGGTGACTAGTGGCCTGTTGTCAGTCTCCACAATGAAGGTTGGAAGCCCATACACTTAAAAATGGAACTTGGTCAGCCGATTAATGGGCCCGAGGCACTCTTTTTCGATTTGTGCTATCTTGGTTCAGTGTCGGACATCGCCCTGGACACATATGCCACTGGCAGCCAGTCTCCTTAGAGATCCTGCTGGAGTAGCACCGCCCCCAAACAATCCTGTGATGCATCGGCTGAGATTTTTGCATTTTTGTATATTTTGCTGGGTCAAAAAACGTGAGAACTGGCGCTGTGGTGAGCGTAACCTGCAGTGCTGCCACTCTTGTCCATGGTTGCTGGACCACTGGAATGGTACATCTTTCTTTATGGCCTCCCTCAGATGTGCCATTTTGGTTGCCATGTTGGGAATAAACTTGGCCTCAAAATTTATCATGCCTGGCATTCTCAAAATACCTTTTTATCCGTAGAGATTGGCATTTTCAGAATTGCCCTCATCTTGTCTAGATCGGACTGGACACCCTGTGCGGACAGCTTGTCTCCCAGGAAGGTGATGCTGTGCACCCCAACTTGACATTTCACCCTGTTCAACTTCAGGCCGTTTTTCGTGATACTTTTTATGACCCTGAGAAGCTATTTATCATGCTCTTCCCGAGTCGACCCCCAAATAATAATGTCATCCACATGGACATGGACCCAAGAATTCCCTCAACTATATGCTCCATCGCACGATGAAATATCTCTGAAGCCGAGATGATGCTAAATGGCATTCTTAAAAAGCAATATCGCCCAAAGAGTGTGTTGAATGTGCACAATTTAGTGCTTTCTCTATCTAGTTTCAGTTGCCAGAAGCTTTGTGATACGTCCAAGTTGCTAAAGCAGGTTGGTCCTGCCATTTCACACATTATCTCCTCCCTTTTTGGGATAGGGTAGTGTTCCCTTTTAATATTGAGATTCAAATCCTTCAGATCCATGCAAATTCTTAAACCCCATTGCGCTTCTTTACACAGAACATGGAATTAACCCAGTCTGTAGGGACTTCAAAACGCTTAATGATACTCAAGGCAGTCATTCTCTCTAGCTCTGCCTTTCGTTTATTCCTTAATGACGCTGGCACACGTCCCGGAGCATGAATCACAGGCTTCGCATCTTCCTTCAATTGAATCCTGCATGTAAATGGTAATGTACCAAAACCTTGGAAAATTTCAGGGAAATCATTCAGTATGGAGTCCCCTAAGGGATGAAGGCCTGTTGCAGCACTGTCTGCACTGTAGACTCGTCAAACTAGCTGCAGCTCCTCACAAGCCTCAACTCCAATTAAAGATTCTCGGTCCACCGCCACCACATAAAATTTCAAGTTGTGAATTTTGTTTTTAACATAAACATCAAGCTCACATGCTCCTAATGACAAAATTTCATTACCATTATAATCTCTTAACAATACCGTTCTGGTAACTATTTTTGGTTCAATTTGCATTTTTCCTTACATTGTACAGGTTGATGAGGTTGATCCTACCAGTGTCGAGCTTGACTTGTTATCACTATGCCATTTATCTTTAATGCCATTGTCCATTTATTCTTATGTTTACCTGCCTTCAATTCACTATTGCTGCAGATTGAGACAAATAAATTGTTGCCTGGTATGACTTGAGTAGCCCTGTCCACAAAGAATGTGTCCTCTAGGCACACTTCATCAATAGCGCTGATACTTTTTGTTTGTTCTGGCCTTCTCCTTGAATAACATTGGATTGCAAAATGATTTCTGACATTACAGTTGGCACATGTTTTTCCATAAGCAGGGCATTGGCGTGGCAAATGCTGTTTGCCACATCGCTGACATAAAATGGAGGATCGGGTTGGCTGCTCAAAATGGCCGCCTGCACTGGGAGCATATTTCCTATTTGGCTGCACGACCACACTAATGGCGTCTGCCGCCTCTTCTGTTTCATGCCAAAATGCCAGAGATTGAACGTGCTGAGCTGCCTTGCTGCAAGCTCACTAGTGTGACATATTTGAGTTGCACTTTCGAGTTGCAGGTCTGTTTCCACAGAAGCCGCTCGCGCACTTTATCTTTGGAGACTCCGAAAACTATCTGATCGCGTAACATTGACGACTGGAGTGTGCTGAAGTTGCACGACAGCGCCTTCAATCACACGTCAGTGAGGAAGCTATCAAATGCTTCTCCCGCATCCTGGGTATGCACTCAGAATATATAGCGCTCGAAGGTTTCATTTTCTTTAGGGGAGTAATGCCGATCGAATTGTTCAAGAACTTTGTCGAAGCTTTTGCTGTCAGTCTCGTTTTCAAAGACAAAAATGTTGAAAATTTCAATTGCTTGGGGAACCTGCTACAGTGAGCAGCAACGTGATATGCCTCTCACTGGGCTTTTCCTGCAGACCAAGGGCTGCAACATATAGTTTAAACTGCTGCTTAAGCACCCTCCAATTCTCATCTACGTTACCAGTAATCCAAAGCTGGTGAGGTGCCTTGATACCTTCCATCCCAGGTTTCGAAGTTTTACCGCGCGTTGAGCACCAGATGCCAGTAACTTGCAAGGTTAGTAGCAAAAATGTGTTTTCTTCCTTTCTCTTCAAAGTTATCTTTAATAGTTCGGATTTTTTCATACAGAATCTTTGAGTTCTTAGTAAATCAACAACCTGGTACCATGTCATGTTCTGTAGACTGGCCGAAGTGAATGATGAAGAGAGAACATCCAGTTTCAGTAATTTATTATGAAACAACTGTGATAAGATAACTAGGATAAACAAAATAATAAACTACTAACATCAATTAACTATTGTAGAGTTACTGCAAAATACATCTATCCGCCAGCACGACCTACTCCCCAACCACAGGGTCACATAGTGGGATTACACTGCCATCTAATGGTCGGAGGTCATGCATAACATTATGTACAGACTTGCTTTATGCATATCATCACACACTTCAGCAGGCAAATACTTGGTTTAGTGATTCGTGAAGCCTCACAATTCTCTTTCCAGTTGTCGTCTTTTGCTGACTGGAATGACTTCCACAGCAGAGAGACAGAGAGAGAGAGACCTGCAAACATGGCTATTTTGCAGGGGTGTTGTTGGCTGCTTCTGTTACTGTTATACATAACTTCAAGGTGAAAAATCTCTAGCACTTGATCTTTCAGAGCATACACAGATAGAAAGTGGGTCAGCTTTTGAGTTGGCTTTTAAACCATTATTTGTATACTCTAAGTGGGAATATGGGCAGCACTGTGGCACAGTAGTTAACACTACTGACTCACAGCACCAGGGACCTGGGTTCAATTCTGATGTTCGGTGACTGTTTGCAGTTTGCATTTTCTCGCCGTGTTTGCGTGGGTTTTTCCCGGGTGTTCCAGTTTCTTCCCAAAGTCCAAAGATGTGCAGGTTAGGTGGATTGGGTGTGGTAAATTGTCCCTTATTGTCAAAAGATCTGCAGGATGGGTGGGATTATGGGCATACGGGTTAGGGTGGGGGTGTGGGCCGAGGTAGGGTGCTCTTCCAGATGGTCAGTGCAGACTCGATGGCCCAAATGGCCTCCTTCTGCACTGTAAAAACTCTGTTGCAAGGCAAATCCACAAAATGATTATGTGGGTATTACTCACAGGATCTCCTTTTGAGAGGATACTCAGCTCCCTTGTGTCCCATTGTTTTTGCTGGAGATGGTAATTCGTTTCTATGTGCCTTAGATGTACCTTGTCTGGAAGCAGGATGGGCAAACATTGCGCTGGATTCTCCATTTTGGAGTCTAAGGCCCCACACTGGCATGGGCCAGCAGGGAGGCAGCGTACAATTCGTCACTCTCGCTGCCGATACAGCCCTCAGCACTTCCTGCATCGGCTGTGCTGTGCTCCATGGCGGACTGAGCCCGCGGACCCAGACCACAAAGGTCGTGCCCCCCCGGCCACTCGTGTGCCCCGGACCGCCCGCCCACAGTGCCCCTGGTCCCGAATAAAACCCCCCTCTGCCCTCCCCTGACAGTGGTGGCCACGGACTGAGTCCGTAGCTGCCACGCTGAGTTCACGAATGGTGTGAGCACACGTAACCCACGCCGTTGGGAACTCAGCTGGTCAGGGACGGAGCCTCGCGAGGTGGGCCTCAGTCAATGGCCTGTGGCCATGGATAATGGGCACAGCATACTCCTAGAGAACTCCTCTTTTCATGGGGCGGAGAATACAAAAACCGGCGCTGCTCCCAATATTGGCGCCAAAACAGATTCCACCCCGTCTCCGAACCCAATTTTAGAGTGAGGGAGCGGAGAATCCAGCCCATTGTCTCTAATTAGGGACAGCACGGTGGCACAGTGGTTAGCACAGTTGCTTCACAGCTTCAGGGTCCCAGGTTCAATTCCTGGCTTGGGTCACTGTCTGTGCGGAGTCTGCACGTTCTCTCCGTGGGTTTCCTCCAGGTGCACCGGTTTCCTCCCACAGTCCAAAGATGTGCAGGTTAGGTAAATTGGCCATGGTAAATTGCCCTTAGTGTCCAAAATGTTAGGTGGGTTTACTGGGTTACGAGGATTGGGTGGAGGTGCGGGCTTAAGTAGGGTGCTCTTTCCAAGAGCTGGTGCAGACTCGATGGGCCGAATGGCCTCCTTCTGCACTGTAAATTCTATGATCTATGATAATTCAGCCTGTGGTTTTGGTGTCCATTTTTAAAAAAAAACTGAGGCCTAATTTTAATTCTAATATTTTGTGTATAATTTTGTGTTTTATTCTCCTTCATCTTGATAGGTGACATTACTACTCCTTCACAGTCTCCCCTCCTCAATCATTTTTACGCTTTCAGCGAGTTTGCTAGTAGCAAATGAAACAAATTCCCCAGGGGATCATATAAAGAACAAAGGGCTGTTGTTCAAGTTTTATATAAATATATATTTACAGTGATATATATATGGTCAATCCCATACTATACCACAAGATGCTTCTGATGAATTTGATTATTCTATAGAATAATCATCGGTTTATATTTATCGAAAAAGCTTATGAGATTTCAGAACTACAAATGTTCCTTTCCATTCTTAGTCTTCGGACTGGATTCCATAGGGGAAGGTGTATTAATAGCTCCTTTGATGAAAGAGGCTCTACTTTTGGAACCTGTATCCCTGTTCTCTGCAGAAACAGGCACCACAGGGCAGCTCTAACAAATTTGCAGAGCTCTGCATGTGGGGAATGCATCTCTATAGTTTGGCACAATAAAGATCTTGATAGATGGAACATTCTACAGGCCGTATTGATTCTGACACCAAATTCCCAATGGGATTCTTTGGGACAGGCAACTGTGTACCAGGAACTCAAATTTATCAAACTAGGTTCTGTATCTTTTTTGAACAGAAGGAAGCCAATCAGCTTTCCTTGCCCTACACGGGCTAATTCTACATGTTGGGCGTGATTCTGCCACAGTGTGCGCAATGGGTGAATTGTATGTGAACCCCAAATCGGGATTTGCACCGGGCTGATCGCGAAACACCCAACTTGTTCCGCTTGGCGCGACATGGAACTCACCCTCACAGGGCGAGTTCCAGATCTGCAGATTTAAATAAGCTACTGGGCCATGTCTACGAGACCCCACCAGGTTGCTATTTAGCACTGGTTTCCACAAGCGTGGTCCAGGTGTGATGGCAAGTTTCTAGGCTGTGAGAGGCCCCGGGTGCTCAGGGACAAGGCAGGGTGGTACCTTGATACTCACCTTTGTACCTGGGTGTGGTGATATGCCTGTAAACATTATTGTAGATAGTTGGTGGTGTGACCTTCAACCTGCAGGTGGCTGTGCAGATCCATCATGTGGTCTTGAGACAGTGGTCGTTTGACATGGCACTCAGATATATGTGTGGGCAGATCTGTGATCCTCAGAAGATGCCCAGCTAAAAAGATGCCCAGGCAGCAGGATTCTCTACCATCGACGTGATGCACCAGGTCCAGGGTGTAGTGGATTCCACGCATGTTGCGTTGCGCTCACCGGGCTGTTTGGGAGTGCCCTACATCAACAGGAAGGGGTTCCACTCCCTGAACTCCAGCTCATGTGCGACCACCACATGAAGTTCATGCAAGCTTCCCGGGGAGTGTGCACAACAGCCTCATCCTGGCGCAGTTGGTCATGCCCGGCTTCTTCGAGGACCACCCCAGGATGGCTGCTTGGCCCCTGGAGGTTAAGGGGTACACGCTGAGAGCCTGGCTAATGACACTGGTACTGAGGCTGATGGCGGATGTGAAGATCCGATACAACGAGGCTCATGCGGCCACCCGACATTGCATCAGACTCCTCAAAATACAAAGCCAATGCCTCAACCACCCTGGTGGTGCCCTGCAATACACCCACCACATGGGCAGCTGCTTTGTGGTGGTCTGTTGTGTCCTCCCCCACAACATGGTAGGGGACAGCAGTTGGGTTGGAGGGGGAGGAATATGTGGCCATCTCCAAGGAGGAGGGCAGTATGGTGGCGCAGTGGTTAGAATTGCTGCCTCACGGCGCCAAGGTCCCAGGTTCGATCCCGGCCCTGGGTCCCTGTCCGTGTGGAGTTTGCACAGACTCCCCATGTTTGCGTGGGTTTCACCCCCACAACCCAAAGATGTGCAGGGTATGTGGACTGCCACGCTAAATTGCCCCTGAATTGGAAAAAAAATGAATTGGATACTCTAAACCTAGCGGAAGGAAGTGTCATAATCGTCATATTGGTCGAGGCCAACAGATTCTAATCATCAACAGAAGTGTCCCCAACTGCCCACTATCCCGATCATGCCACCCCATTCATAGAATTTACAATGCAGAAGGAAGCCATCCGGCCCATCGAGTCTACACCGGCCCCTGAAAGAGCATCCTACCTAAGCCCATACCTCCACCCTACCCACGTAACCCAGCAACTGCATCCAACGTTTGGACACCACAGGACAATTTTAGCGTGAGAATCCATCTAACCTGCACATCTTTGGACTGTGAGAGGAAACCGGAGCACCCGGAGGAAACGCACGCAGACATGGGAAGAATGTGCAGACTCCACACAGACAGTGACCCAAGCCGGGAATCGAACCAGTGTCCCCAGCCCTTTCTTCCAGCCCCTTCCAAACCTTCCACCACCCTTCCTCTCACCCACAATGAACCCTCCCACTCCCCTTACCCCCTAACCCGTTACCCCTGTCCCCCCCTTCACCCTCTACCCTCTCAGTGATCCTCAACCTGCTTGGCCTTCCGTATTTTACAACTGTGCCTTGGTGAGTCCGCAAGATGCACATCAGAGGTGGAGGCAACCTGCTGCTTACCGCATCCTATGGCCTTTGATGTCCCTACTGGGTGCCCTCCAGGACCTCTGGGGCCGGTGTGCGCTGCTGCAGTTGCCGGTGGTACATGACCCACCGCGCCGCACTGTACCGGGTGCTGCCTGCGATGCGGTCCGTTGTCAGGGCGGGATGGATCTCGGGGAGCTGGTTGCTGCCGTTGCCACTCTATAGGATGGTTCCGGGTTGACACCCAGCGCTCCCTTCTCTCGGTCCATGCCAATAGGATCCTGGGGTTCACTTTGGGACAGAGGGGCAGCTGGGGTGAGCCCCGGCTGCCCCAGTGTCATCTGGCTTTGACTGTCCTGTTGCCTCCCCAATGTCTACAGCATGGTGTCGACGCCCTCGGCGATGCTCTTCAGTGACTGGGCCATGCTCTGCAGCGCCCCAGCAATGCCCACCTGTGACTGGGATATTCTACTTAGCATCTCTGCTGTGCCCACCTAGGACTGGGACACGCCACACAGTGGCTCATCAAGGTCCACCTGGTACTGGGTGACATCCCCCAGTGACTGGCACACACTATCGAGGTGCACAGCCATGACCATCACCGACTGGCCCACGCCATAGACACCTCCATCATGCTGCTAACATCGTGCACCAGGCTCTCCACTGCGGTCGCCACCCCAGCAGTGTTGATCTTGGTGCCATACATTGTCGCCGCCATCGTATGAGCCTGTAGCCTCTGATCTGCATTAGCTCTGGGTAAACGTGGTCCAGAGGCTCAGCATCTGACTGGGACCCAGCTGGATCCTGTGATCCAGCGGACCTCTGACTGCTGTCTCGCCTATTCATTCCTGCCTCGACCTGAAATGCATCAGAAACTGTGAGGTGCTCACCAGAATGTGCCCCAGATGCCTGAGCACTACTGATGCCCACCAAGGTACGTGTCTCTGCGCTGGAGATGGGAATGACAGCTGTGCCGCGATAACGGTGTTATCCTCGGAGTTCTCCTCCAATGTGTTCTCTTGGAAGGCATGGAAGAGCCATCCCGGAAGGGCCGACGCCGTCGGCTGCAGGTCCTGTGGGAGAATGGATATGAGGTCAGTGGGAGGGATGGCTCAGTCTCTGTGGCATTAGCAACTTTCCTGTGACAGTTCAGCTGTTAGGGGGCCTGTGGATCCTCACCTCTGCGCTATGTGCTGACCTCTACAATGGTCACTGATCTGTCCTCAGCCAACCCCGCGGCCTCCAGGGCCCATTCTGCATAGGGGATGACAACTCTGATGTTCGGCATAGCACCGCCCATTTGAGACCTCTCCCACAGGTTGTGGGCCAACCCCTCCTGCAGGGACAGGGACTCAGAGGGGGCACTGTTAGCCTCACACATGGTTCATCGCGGGGGTGGGGGGATGGAGGGGGTGCTCAGGGGTTGGGGGAGGGGGCTTTGGAGAGGCTTGGGGACATGGGGAGAGGGTGGGGAGTATGGGGTGTGTGTGGTGAGGGGGATTGAACAAAGAACAAAGAACAAAGAAAATTACAGCACAGGAACAGGCCCTTCGGCCCTCCCAGCCTGTGCCGATCCAGATCCTCTATCTAAACCTGTCTCCTATTTTCCAAGGTCTACTTCCCTCTGTTCCCGCCCATTCATATACCTGTCTAGATGCTTCTTAAATGATGCTATCGTGCCCGTCTCTACCACCTCTGCTGGTAAAGCGTTCCAGGCACCTACCACCCTCTGCGTAAAAAACTTTCAACGCACATCTCCCTTAAACTTTCCCCCTCTCACCTTGAAATCGTGACCCCTTGTAACTGACACCCCACTCTTGGGAAAAGCTTGTTGCTATCCACCCTGTCCATACTTCTCATAATTTTGTAGACCTCAATCAGGTCCCCCCTCAACCTCCGTCTTTCCAAAGAAAACAATCCTAATCTACTCAACCTTTCTTCATAGCTAGCACCCTCCATACCAGGCAACATCCTGGTGAACCTCCTCTGCACCCTCTCCAAGGCATCCACATCCTTCTGGTAATGTGGCGACCAGAACTGCACGCAGTATTCCAAATGTGGCCGAACCAAAGTCCTATACAACTGTAACATGACCTGCCAACTCTTGTACTCAATACCCCGTCCGATGAAGGCAAGCATGCTGTAAGCCTTCTTGACCACTCTATCAACCTACGTTGCCACCTTCAGGGTACAATGGACCTGAACTCCCAGATCTCTCTGCACATCAATTTTCCCCAAGACCCTTCCATTGACCATATAGTCCGCTCTTGAATTTGATCTTCCAAAATGCATCACCTCGCATTTGCCTGGATTGAACTCCATCTGCCATTTCTCTGCCCAAATCTCCAATCTATCTATATTTTGTTGTATTCTCTGACAGTCCTCCTCGCTATCTGCAACTCCACCAATCTTAGTATCATCTGCAAACTTGCTAATCAGACCACCTGTACCTTCCTCCAGGTCATTTATGTAGATCACAAACAACAGTAGTCCGAGCACGGATCCCTGTGGAACACCACTAGTCACGCTTCTCCATTTTGAGACACTCACTTCCACCACTACTCTCTGTCTCCTGTTGCCCAGCCAGTTATTTATCCATCTAGCTGGTACACCCTGAACCCCATACGACTTCACTTTTTCCATCAACCTGCCATGGGAAACTTTATCTAACGCCTTACTAAAGTCCATGTATATGACATCTACAGCCCTTCCCTCATCAATTAACTTTGTCACTTCCTCAAATAATTCTATTAGGTTTGTAAGACATGACCTTCCCTGCACAAAACCATGCTGCCTATCACTGATAAGTCTATATTCTTCCAGATGTGAATAGATCCTATCCCTCAGTATCTTCTCCAACAGTTTGCCTACCACTGACGTCAAGCTCACAGGTCTATAATTCCCTGGATTATCCCTGCTATACTTCTTAAACAAAGGGACAACAGTGGGATTGGGCAGTGTTGGTGGAACTGCTGGACATGGTTGTGCCGGGGCACGGAACGGTGCTGGTCGCGGGCGGTTCTAGGTGCATTCTCTTGAGGGGTTACGGGTTGAGGGTCTGGTGCTAACTCAGATGAGCGGCCCGGTGGAAGACCTCCTGGTCAAACTCCTGAGCTGACGGCCGTCTGGCTGTTTTATGTCTGACCCTCTGAGGCCCACGAGGGAACAGGACATCCCATCTGGCCTCAACGGCTTCAAGCGGTGTGCCCAGGTTCGCGTGCCTGAATCGTGGGGCTGGTCATCTCGGTCCTATGGCTGCGAGCTGAGTGGGGTTGGCTGTGCAGAAACGTTTAAGTGCTGCTCTCCCTTGTTAACAGGGGTGGGTGGCGAGCGCGGTCAGGGTGAATCAGCCAGCGGGACCATGGTTTGTGGCAAGAAGCTCGTGGAGATTTGTTAAGTGGACCAAATAACGTTTTATTGTGACGACGGACTCGCCAGGCCGAGCGCCGGGATGCTCACAGCAGCTCCCGTCTGTGGGAGGTTTTTCCCGTCATCTACTAGCCGTGAGCACTCCTGTTCGGGTGCAATGCAGCTGGTAGATCGTGCCCGTAATCTCTGTGTTTTTTTACTGCTTTTTCCACAAAATAACCCCATTGTCCTGATTTCGGTCCTGTACATATTTATGCTCTTCTTCTACTTTAATTAGTGCCTTAAAGTAAAAGAATCAGTCAATGATTGTGACAAAGTATTCCACATCCTATAACTCCAAGGGAAAATTTGTCTTCCAATTTCTGCTTTATGCATGTAAAGCTTATTTTAGGATCATGGACTTATAGAACATAGAACAGTACAGCACAGAACAGGCCCTTCGGCCCTCAATGTTGTGCCGAGCCATGATCACCCTACTCAAACCCACGTATCCACCCTATACCGTTAACCCAACAACCCCCCCTAACCTTACTTTTATTAGGACACTATGGGCAATTTAGCATGTCCAATCCACCTAACCCGCACATCTTTGGACTGTGGGAGGAAACCGGAGCACCCGGAGGAAACCCACGCACACAGGGGGAGGACGTGCAGACTCCACACAGACAGTGACCCAGCCGGGAATCGAACCTGGGACCCTGGAGCTGTGAAGCATTTATGCTAACCACCATGCTACCCTGCTGCCCCTAACTTGTGACTAAATTTGTGACTTGTGACTAAATTTCAAATTGTTCCATCCATTTTTCAGGCATGTATTATACAACACAGACAAAATTAGTCGTGCAATAACAGTTAAAACTTCACAGCAGAAAAGGAAGCCATAAAGGTCTTTCTCAGCTGGCGCTTTGCAAGATCAACTAATTTCATTGCCCTCAACTCTGTGCATAGGTTTCCGTTCTCCTCTGTATTATATGTTTATCAGGCCTTTACTTTCAAGATCCAATTGTGTGGCCCAATTATTCCCTGTGGAAAAGCACTTTGCTAATGTTCTGCAGAAACTGGGGTGAAATTCTCCGACCCCCGCAGGGTCGGAGAATCGCCCGGGGCCGCCGGAAATCCCGCCCCCGCCGTGGAAGAAATTCTCCGCCACCCGGAAATTGGTGGGGGCAGGAAACATAACCCGCCGATCGGCGAGCCCCCTGTGGCGATTCTCCGGCCCGCGATGGGCCGAAGTCCCGCCGCTGGCAGGCCTCTCCAACCGCCGTGGTTTGAACCACCTCTGGTGGTGGCGGGATAGGCGGCGCGAGCGGGCCCCCGGGGTCCTGGGGTGGCGTGGGGCGATCGGACCCCGGGGGGTGCCCCCAAGGTGGCCAGGCCCGCGATCGGGGCCCACCGATCGGCGGGCGGGCCAGTGTTGTGGGGGCACTCTTTTTCTTCCACCGCCGCCAAGGCCTCCACCATGGCGGAGGCGGAAGAGAATCCCCCAGCGCGCATGCGCCGGTGGTGACATCAGCAGCGGCTGACGCACCGGCGCATGCGCGAACCGGCGAAGGCCTTTCGGCCAGCCCCAGCGCCGGGCGGTGGGCGTCAAAGGCCGCTGGAGCCGGTTTGGGCGCCAGTTGGTGTGGTGCCAACTGCTCCGGCGTGGGCCTAGCCCCTCAATGTGAGGCCTTGGCCCCTAAAGGTGCAGAGAATTCCACACCTTTGGGGGAGGCCCGACGCCGGAGTGGTTCGCACCACTCCGCTATGCTGGGAACCCCCGTCCTGCCGGGTATGGGAGAATCCCGCCCCTGATTTCTCCCAGACAGTCTCTTCACTCTGTCAGTGACAATTTTAAGATGATGTCCCTCTGTTATTGATTTCCACCTTTGGAAATTATGGGTTGACAATTTTGTCTTTTCCACTTTCCTCAGCACCTTGCGAATGCTATGCAACACCAATAAGTACAAAAATGCAGCTTATGGATTTGAATTGCTATGTCTGTCTGTTCCAGTGTACCCATCAATATTCTTCTATTATGTGGATATGCCCTTTCCTTATTTTATTTATTTCAGGTACATCACTACATCTTTCACATCAATTTGCATCGAAAACCAGTTTATTGATTCCAAAGCTTCTGTTTGTTGCCTCCTGAAATCATTTAATGTACTCCACAGTGTTTAATCAGCCTCAAACTTTTGGATCATGAGCAAGTTTTCTTTATGCTTTTTATGTTACCAAGTAGTTTGAGAACAAAAGTGGTGCCAACTCTGATCACTGAGATACGCAACCTCGAAATCTTTTCCAATATTTTCCAATCCAATCCAAATAATCCAAACAACACCCCTTTACCCAAACTCCTGATGTTGCTCCATTTGTGCCTACACAATGTGCCTGAACTTTTGTAACTTTTGAATTTGCCTGAGGAAGGAGCTGCGCTCCGAAAGCTAGTGATTCGAAACAAACCTGTTGGACTATAACCTTGTGTTATAAGACTTCTCTGAATAATTACGTAGTATACACTACAATTACTGAATTCAATTTAACTATACAATCCATCACTTTTTTTTCAATATGGAAAGTTGTCCAGCTGCATCCTATCCATTAAAAGCGGGCCAAATCCAATCCAACCAGTTGTAAGTCCCATCAACAAAATGATGGAACGTGGGGCACTCACCAATAATATACTCAACATGGCTCCCCAGGGACTACGCAACCTCTGACCTTGTTACAAACCAAAGTCATACTTAACACAAAAGAAGATGGATGTAGTTGTTGAAGGCCAATTATCTCAGTCCCAGGACATTGCTGCAGGAATTTCTCAGGGTTGTGTCTTAGACATAGCCACCTTCAGCTATTGAATCAATGACCATCCCAATGATCATCATCAGATCAGAAATGGGAATGTTGGCCAATCATTCCACCATGTTCAGTACTATTCATGACTTTCCAAATAATGAAACAGCCCATGCCTGCTATGGCAAGTGACATTTATAACACATATGTGCCAGGTAATAATCATCTCTAACGAGAGTGAGTCGAAAGACCTCCCCTCAGCTTTCAATATCATCACCATCATCAAATCTCTCATTATCAACATCTTTGAGTTTACTATTAACCAGAAACTTAACTGGGCCAACCATACAAACTCCACATAAAGGAGAGATATTCTGCAGTGAGCAACTCACCTCTCCACTCCCCAAAATCTTTCCACAATCTACATAACACAAGTCAGGAGCATGATGCTTCTCTATTTGCCTGGATGGTTATGTCTTCAACAACATGCATGAAACACAATACAATCCATGACAAAGCTGCTACTTGATTAGACACGTTAAACATTCACTCCCTCCACTACCAGCACAACCTGGCTTCGGTGTGTACCATCTATAAGATGCACTGCAGCAACTCAGCAAGCTTCCTTCATTCGCATCTTACAAACCCATGGCCTCTACCACTTTAAAGAACAAACGTTGCAGGCTGAAGGGAACACCACCATCTGCAAGTTCTCCTACAAACCGTACACTATCTCGACTTGGAATTATATTGTTGTTCCTTCATTTTTGCTGCGTCATAGTTCTGGGACTCTACCAAGAGCACTTACACCACATAGATTTTAACATTTGAAGAAGAGCAATTAGGGATGGGCAATAAATACTGGCCTTATCAGTGACACCCATATTCCATGATGAATAAACAGAAAATAAATCCATTACAGTTGTGTCAAACATAATTTTGCGTTTAACACACCCAGGATGGTTGTAGTTTAACACACCCAGGATGGAGCACTCACTATCTCTCAATATTGTTTATTTATTAGACTGCAAAAGATGGATGCTAAATTTAACAAATTCAACATTTTCCACTCATCGTTTATGTATTATGGCAAGGGGTCGCGGGGAGAATTCCCACAGGGTCCACCCAATTACCTGTTGTCACATTGATGGAGCAGTGGCAGAAGCCTCAGGGGTTAATTTAAAAAAAACATTTTATTCCTTTATACCATTTTTCCAGGAGCTTCATTCAAGCTAATGTGGAGCTCAGGAGAATAACAGATTCCATGTTACAAAATACAGTAGTTAAGATGTACGCCTGGATTTTCCGTTCTGGAGATAAGTGCTCGCGCCAGCGGAGAATCGGGACTGTTCTCTGCTGGTGACGGAAGCGGGGCCCATGTACGAGTCTTTCTCCTTAACCATGCAAATATATGTATGTTGGAGAGCTCGCCAGATTCTGTTGGAATCCCAGTATTGAGCCATAATTTTGATTGGGTGGCCCGATTCCGAGGTCCGGCGGTGGGCCTCTTCCCCCACCCCACTGACAAAGAGGGGCATCCTTCCCCCACCGTGAGAATAACAGGTCAACCCTCAGCAGCACGCACCCATGTGGGCAATCCGACAAATTCCATGAAACCCCCAATGACCCCCCAGCCCCATCAGACTCCCCAATCAGTGACCCCCATCAGTCACCCATCAGAGACCCCCATCAGAGATCCCCTTCAGTCACCCCAGTCTGAAAGCTGAACAGCAGTTCAGGCAGTACAGTGAAAGATCATAAAAAGTTCACTTCACCTTCCCGAGCACCTGCTGCCTCAGACAAAAGTGTTTCATGCAGCAGCTGTTACAAGTGTCAAAGACTTACTCAAAAGCCAAGTACACTTGAAAAAGCTTCAAATCCTCTGACAGTCTTTGAAATGTAAAACTCCTGTTCAATGTCATGCGACAAAGTATTAGCCAGTAATTGACAGTTTCATTCATCCAGAATCAGGTGCTAGCTGGATTGTTTACCTATTGTTCCCTTCGCGTTTGAATGCATCTCGTGTATCCTGCTTTGATGCTAACCACAATGTTTATAAACACCCTTTCTATGATTGACAACTCTTCACCACATCAAAAAGAGCTCAGTGGTTTCACGTCTTCCTATTCACGTCTTCTTAGGTGAATTCCCCTACTTGCCAGCATGGCGGGGTCAGGATTGTATTGTGGGGTGAGCCTTTCGATGGACTTTGGGGGGCACTTCAATTATGCATTGACCCTCCTTGACACACCTCGGTGCCCACCGCATCAGGGCCACACTTGGGAAAACTTGCACCATAGCCCACCTGGTGCATTTCCCACAGTGGGAGATGGTGCATGACTGGGGGACAGGATGGAGGGGGGGGGGGGGGGGGGGCGGGGTGCGGTGGTGCCACTTTGCATCCTCCTGTCGGTACAGGCCGGGTAATGAGCTGAGGCCACCGTCGGGGGATTGGAGCATCGCAAAGGAGACCAACAATTTTTTGGGCAGCGCTCCATTCTCAGCCTGATCAGGAATCCCGATCAAGGTGTCGGCCATGGAGATTTCACCCTTAATTTGAAGCTTTATTGCGAATGTTAAAGCTTTAATAACACCATAGCCACAGCACTCTGTGGATTTGGGCTCCACGTTCCTGCCGGAGTCGTCCCCGCTACTCCAGCCGATGTCGAAGGGCCAGTACGAGTTCGCGCATGCACGGAACAGCTAGCATGATCTCATGCATGCACGGACCGGCCGGTGTATTTCCGCGCATGCACGGGGGTTACCTTCTCCTCGCAGGCTCCCGGGCAATATGGCGGAGCCGACAGGGGCGTGGCGCAGAGGAAAGCAGGCCCTATGGAAACAGCCCGCTCGCAGATCTGTAGGCCCCCATCATGGGCCAGGCCACCGTGGGGGGCCCCCCTCACGGGGTTCGATCCCCCCACGCCTACCCCGCAGGACCGCCGCTGCACACTTACCTGCCAGGTCCCACCGTGCATGAGGTGAGTAATTCACGCCGGCAGGACTGGCCAAAACGTTACGGCCACTCGGTCCATCGAGGTTATCAACGGCCCCCCGACCGGCGTGGTGGGAATCCCGCCGGCCCCCGAAAAACAGTGCTGGAGAATAGGGCCGACGTTTTTGAAGCGACAGGGCGGGATTCACACCTCCGCCTGGGGATTCTCTGATCCGGTGCAGGGTCGGAGAATCCTGGCTCAGATGTCTTCCTTATGTCGATCACTAACCTCCTCACAGTTCACAACACTGCCAAGTTTAGTGTGTACTGGAAATTTTGAAATTATGCACAGTACACCAAAGTCTAGGTCATAAATTCATATCCAGAAAAGCAGTGGTCCTCATAGCAACCCCTGGGGCCAGTGCTGAGGGTTTTGGCCAAGTGTGATATCATCACCAGTACAGGCTTGGAGGGCCGAAGGGCCTGCTCCTGTGCTGTATTGTTCTTTGTTGAAACCCACTGCATAGCCTTCTCCAGACTGAAAAACAACGATTCAACACGACTCTGTTTCCTGTCACTGACACAACTTTGTGCCGAAGCAGTCATTGTCTCTTTTATTCTCTTGACATACTTCATTAAATGTCTTTTTAAAGTCCATATACACCTAGTCAACTGCCTTACCCTCCTCAACCCTTTCTGATCACACACCAAAAGCTCAATTGTGTTTCTTAAGCATGATTTGTCACAAATCCATGCTGGCTTTCCTTAATTAATCCATACTTGTCAAAGTGACTGTTGATTTTATCCTGGATTATCATTTATAAAAGCTTCCCCACCACCAGTGTTCTCCAGTTCTTGTGCCACTGCTGTTTATAAGGAGGATTGGAAGATTATCAACAGTGTGTCTGCAATTTACACTGTTGTTTCCCTCTGCATCCTCAGTTGAAACCCATCTAGTTCTGGTGATTTTAAGTATAGCCAGCTTTTCCATTACCAACTCTTTATTAATTTTTCACCAAACCAGAATCTCAGCTACCTTCTCTTTCTCTATGACTTGGATTTGATAAAGATACATGCAAAGTACTCACTTGGTAGGGTCACATATCTCATTTGTTGTTTGGGGGACCTTGCTGTGCGAAATTCACTTTCATATTGGTCAAGGTAACATGAGTAAACTGAACTTTAAAAGACTTAATTGATTGTTAAACATTTTGTGATGTTTTTTAGATATGAAAGTTGCAATGCAAAACCATTCCAGGTTCCATTCTTTTAATTTCTGCCTGGCTCCCACTTATTCTTCTAAAAGGTGCAATACAGAATTTTAAATCAACTGCCAACAACATCCAATCAGTTTGTTTTTCATATTAATAGCTCGATGTGGCACATCCACCTTTTATACACATCTGCCCAACCTTAGGGATAAACCTTTACTCAAACGTAAACATTCAGTAATTCCAAAATTGACATTTTCACAAAGACTCATCGAGATATCAACCAGTCATTGCAAATGACAATGATGCTGTTTCATTTCACCCTCTCCTCGAGTGAAGCCTCTGCACATTCACTTGCAGTAAAGGCTATTAGGTAATAAATGAATTCCAATTCCCAGTCTGCGAGCGTTCTGGCCAATTCCCGCTCCTGCTGTAGCTGAGATGGAGACAGATTGTGGATTGGATCAAAAAGGATACCTTTCTGTCTGCAGTGCATATACCCACTGATTCATCCCTCACACCCTCATAATTATTTCTGAAAACGGATGAACACACCAGCATCAATCTTAGAAAGTGGAAGCTCTCCAAGGACATCCCTTGGGATGTGTCACCTATCTAATCTACTGTTAACTGATGGAAGTAGGACTTTGCAGAAGAATCCTGAAAATGGGAGCATTTCAAAACTGAATTTCTCAGTTTGAAACCTATCTGGGACATCTCAAGAGTTAAGAACTCAGCTTCCACAGTGCTTATCCTTGGAGATTACTTCTTTATATAGTCATTCTGTTTTGCATTGTGCCATTGGTGATACTGTCATGCCATGTCACATATGTTGTTTCTATTCTAAATCAAGAATGAACGTTCACACGTTGCCACAGAAGATACTAATGAGGACACACAGATGCATGTGAGTTACTCTGCACGTGCACTAAGATCTGAATTTGTTCTTGTATAACAAGTTCCATATTTTAATTTGGCTTTGAGCTTCCCTGATCATATTACAATTCATAGAAAGATGGCTCTGATAAAAGTTACAAGTCTGTCAATGTCAGAATAATAGGATGTGCATCATGATATACATGTTATGCTATAAAGAAAATGCAGCTTAGCAATGATTTAGGTCAATGCAGGACAATGTTCTGATCAGATTGTAACCATTCTGGTGTAAAAATAGTACCTGTAGGCTCCCGGGATGGAATTTTATACACTGATATTACAGCAGATTTATACTGATTTTATTCTAGATGGTTTAAAGGAAAATGAGAGTTTTTGCTTCGGCTTCTTCTATTCGGAAGTTTTTATTTTAAGCAGAATCAATAATGAGGTGAAAGCACATCAGTTATAGAAATTAGCTCATGGTAGCTGTTAGCGGAATTAAATGAGTCGCGTTCTTCAAACCGTATTAAACTTTAACAAAATAGCTTTATTTGCCACATGCATGCGGGAGAGCTAAAACTCAGCCATCTTAACAATAGGTTGGTCCAAGTCACTCTGGCCCATAAAGCTGACTTTCACATCTTGTACAGTTTGGATAGTCCGGGCTAATTCAAAAGAATGCAAGGTGATTCAAAGTACTACAATACAATCAATTAGGGATACCAGCAGTTTGATGAGGTTCCAGTCACCTCCCTGATTAGATGACGTGGATACATTGTCTGACATACGCTACTTTTAATCATTCAGTGGACACATCTTGTCCATGTGCTTTGCAATACAAAGGAACATCCTTTAGACAATCAGCCCATAATGAGGTGGTGAGTTCTCTGTTTCCCTGATACATGTATATGGGTGGGTCCACAATGCTTCTTCCAGACATTCAGGAGCCAGGCTGTACGTTTTTGATTTGTAGGCTATGAAATGTGTTACCTGAGATATGCATTCTGATGCACTATCAATTACAACGAGAAGAGAGTAGAGAGTAATCAAGGCTTTATTAAGCAGAGATTGTTGCCTCCTGCAGCTGCTGCTGAAAAGGCTGCAGCTCGGTGAGCACACACATTTATACTCCGCCTACTGGGCAGCAGGCCGGGATCTATCCCCGCACCTGTAGTACAGGAGACTTACCATATTACTTCTCATATATGTAATATATACACACAGTGGTGTCTACCACATGCACCCCCTGTTAAAAAAGAGTCCAGCGGGGGTGGTGGAAGAACTAGTTACATGTATGTGAGCATTTTTAAAGAGTAGTTTGGGAAAAGTGGAGGGCATCGGGGAGGCCAGGAAATTTTTAGAACATAGGGCCAGCAGGACGACCTTCCAGACCATCCCGTTCTCCCTCTCCACCTGCCCGTTTCCCCAGGGGTTGTCGCTGGTCGTCCTGCTCGAGGCAATGCCCTTGCTGAGCAGGAACTGACGCAGCTCATCAGTCATAAAAGAGGATCCCCGGTCGCTGTGGAAGTAAGCGGGGAAACCAAACAGAGTGAAGATGGTATTGAGGGCTTTGACGACTGTGGCAGATGTCATATTGGGCCATGGGATGGTGACGGGGCATCTGGAATATTCATCGACCACGTTGAGGAAGTACGTGTTTCGGTCGGTGGAGGGGAGGAGCCCTTTGAAATCCATGCTGAGGCGTTCAAAGGGACAGGAGGCCTTCACCAGGTGCGCTCGGTCTGGCCGGTAGAAGTGCTTGCACTCTGCGCAGACCTGGTAGTCTTTGGTGACCGCCCTGACTTCTGCAATGGAGTAGGGTAGGTCATGGGCCTTTATGAAGTGAAAGAACCAGGTGACCCCTGGGTGACAGAGACCATCGTGTAGGGCCCGGAGTCGGTCCACTTGTGCACTGGTACATGTACCTCGGGCTAGGGCATCGGGGGGCTCATTGAGCTTACCGGGGTATAACAAAATCTTGTAATTGTAGGTGGAGAGCTCGATCCTCCACCTCAACATTTTATCACTTTTGCCCCGCTGTGTGTTATTGAACATGAAGGCAATCGACCGTTGGTCAGTGAGAAGTGTGAATCTGCTACCGGCCAGGTAATGCCTCCAATGTCGCACAGCTTCTACGATGGCTTGGGCCTCCTTCTCGATGGAGGAGTGCCGAATTTCAGAGGCATGGAGGGTGCGGGAAAAGAATGCCACGGGCCTGCCTGCCTGGTTGAGGGTGGCGGCCAGAGCGACGTCTGATGCATCGCTCTCGACTTGAAAGGGGAGCGTCTCATCGACCGCGTGCATCGCAGCCTTGGCGATGTCGGCCTTGATATGGTTGAAGGCCTGGTGAGCCTCGTCCATCAGGGGGAAAACGGTGGAGTGAATGAGTGGGCGGGCCTTGTCCGCATAGTTAGGGACCCACTGCGCATAATATGAGAAGAACCCCAGGCATCGTTTGAGGGCCTTGGAGCAGTGGGTGAGGGGGAGTTCCATGAGGGGGCGCATGTGATCGGGGTCGGACCCTAGAACTCCATTTTGCACCACATAGCCAAGGATGGCGAAGCGGTTAGTGCTGAACACGCACTTCTCCGTGTTATACGTAAGGTTCAGGGGTTTGGCGGTGTGGAGAAATTTGGAAAGGTTAGCATCGTGGTCCTGCTGGTCATGGCCGCAGATGGTGATGTTATCCAGATACGGGAAGGTGGCCCGCAGTCTGTATCGGTCAACCATTCGGTCCATCTCCCGTTGTAAGACCGAGACCCCATTAGTGACGCCGAAGGGAACCCTAAGGAAGCGGTAAAGGCGACCGTCTGCTTCCAACGCAGTGTATTGGTGGTCCACCTTGCGGATGGGGAGCTGGTGGTAGGCAGATTTCAGGTCCACTGTAGAGAAGACCCGGTACTGTGCAATCTGATTGACCATATCAGATATGCGTGGGAAGGGGTACTCGTCGAGCTGCGTGTACCGATTGATGGTCTGACTGTAGTCACCGACCATCCTCTGTTTCTCCCCAGTCTTTACAGCTACCACTTGGGCTCCCCAGGCTCTGTTGCTGGCCTTGATGATGCCCTCCCTCAGTATCTGCTGGACCTCCGACCTGATGAAGGTCCTGTCCTGCGCACTGGACCGTATGCTCCTGGTGGCGATGGGTTTGCAATCCGGGGTGAGGTTTGAAAACAGGGAAGGTGGGTCGATCTTAAGGGGTTGTAGGGGCCCGCCGAATTTCAGAGTCAGACTTTGGAGGTTGCACTGGAAGTCCAGGCCGAGTAGCAAGGCAGCGCAGAGGTTGGGGAGGATGTAGAGCCGAAAGTTGCTGAACTCTACGCCGTGGATGCTGAGGGTGGCGGTGCAGTACTCCCAGATCTCCATGGAGTGGGATCCGGAGGCCAGGGAGATTCGTTGGGCAATGGGGTGTACCACGAAGGAGCAGCGTCTTACCGTATCGGGTGGATGAAGCTCTCCGTGCTCCCGGAGTCGAGAAGGCAAGGTGTCTTGTGGCCATCGACTTTAACCGTCATTGTCGCAGTTGCGAGGTTGTGTGGCCGGGACTGGTCGCGCGTGATGGAAGCGAGCTGTGGCTGGTGTTGGTGGGCCCCCAGCTGGTCGGCGGTGGTTCTGGGCGAAGAGCGGCCCGATGAGGTGCCCAACGAGCAGCAGTCCTGAGGCGCTGAAGATGGCGGCGCCCACGGGTGTACGTGGCGGGTGGAGTTAAATATGGCAGCGTCCAGGGGCCGCATGAGGCCTGATGGGGGGAAGATGGCGGCGCCCGCGGGTCGAACATGTTCTAATATGAGGAAGATGGCAGCTCCCACGGGCTGCATGTGGGTTACGGGGACGAAAATGGCAATGCCCACGGGTCGCACGTGGCGGGTGCAGGAACAATGGGCCTGGTTCCAGCGGCGATCGACCGGGCCTGGCACACTGCAGCGAAAAGTCCCTTTTTCCCACAGGCCTTGCAGATTGTGCTCCGCGCCGGGCAATGCTGCCGGGCATTCTTTGTCTGCCCGCAGAAATAGCATTGGGCCCCCCCGGGCTTGACTGGCTGCCGCGCGGCGCAGGCTTGGGGTTGGCTGGGGGCGGTCGCTGGTGGGGTCCACAATGTTCAGGAGGGGGTGCCGTGCGGTCGGGGGTGTACGCTTGTACATGATGGGAGACTATCGTTAGTGAGGTCGCGAGTTTCTTGGTCGCCGCGAGGTTGAGTGTACCCCCTTCTCAGAGGCGCTGGCGGATGTACGCCGACCCTATGCCCGTAACGAAAGTGTCCCTGATTAGAAGTTAGGAATGTTCAACGGCCTGGCAACTGCAGTTCCTCACCAGGGCGTGCAGGGCACGCCAGAAATCTTCCAATGACTAACCGGGGAGTTGTTGCCATGTGGACAGGAGGTGCCTGGCGTAGTGTTTGTTGATCGGCCGTGTGTAGTTCTCTTTCAGAAGTGCCTTAGCGTAGGTGGGCGCGTCCCGGATAAGTGGAAAAATATCGTAGCTCCATCATGTGTACAGGATCTGGAGTTTCTGTGCTTCTGAGGGTTGATCTGTTGCTGATCTGTTGTCGGCTTCAAAGCAATCTAGCCAGTGGTTGAAAGCCGACGTGGCGTTGTCTGCTTGAGGGTGCAGCTGCAGGCGATCTGGCTTGATGCGTAGGTCCATCACTGTAAAATCTCTGCTTAGTAAATTGATTCACTATCAATTACAATGAGACGAGAGTAGAGAGTAATCAAGGCTTTATTAAGCAGAGATGAAAATCACTTGTCACAAGTAGGCTTCAAATGCAGTTCCTGCGAAAAGCCCCTGAACATTTTCGATTTGTAGGCTATGTGTTACCTGAGATATGCCTGTGTTTAGTATTCTAAGTTGCATTTGTCCACATTTTGGGTTTTAGATATTGTCAGGATTAACCCTTTCCAGGCATTCCCTTCACTGCTATCCCATGTGTACCTCCAATCCTCCATTTTTCTCTATGACAGTAGCACAGCACATAAACAAGTATTTGCCAGTGATGAAATGTGAATAACATTCAAGTATTTGGCATAAAACCAGAAACTTTGCTTGACATGTGTAGAAAAGGAAGAGAAAAAATTTGTCATGGGTCCCTAGACTGGTCTGAATATATTGATGTTTCTGAGGTTTCAGCATTCCACTGCACTCACTTTTCCACTTTCAACTATCTTTGCACTGTTTCATTTTGGCTTTTCCTTCTCCCAAAACTTTAAATGAGTATGATAGCATCTGAAACAAGAAACTTTGGGAGTATTTTTAGATTTGTGTGGACGTTGGGAAAGGTGACGATCCCTTCCCAATATTGCCCATGGGAGGCTGATCAAGGTCAGTAACTAAATCACATTACAATAATTTTTTTTTTTTTAATTTAGAGTACCCAATTAATTTTTCCAATTAAGGGGCAATTTAGCGTGGCCAATCCACATACACTGCACATCTTTTGGGTTATGGGGGCGAAACCCACGCAAACACAGGGAGAATGTGCAAACTTCACACGGACCATGACCCAGAGCTGGGATCGAACCTGGGACTTCGGTGCCGTGAAGCAGCTGTGCTAACCACTGCACCATCATGCTGCCCACGTTACAATAAAATTGGCAAACTAACAACTTTAAGGCCTCAATTGAAACATAAATGGGTGGTGGGATGCTGTGGAGACACTGAAAGTGGGAAGACTGGGCTCCTTGTAAGGCCAGGTTAAAACTCCTCACAATTGACCTGTTCAATGGCGATGTTTAGGCTCTGTCATTACTTATTTTCTTTTGTTTTTTTTTAAATCTTTTGAAGGCAGTTTCTTCTGTTCATATTTTACATGCTTCAACCTGAATGGTTGTTGTCGCAATATGATTGTGGAAACTGTTGTCACAATTTGAGCTTTGCCATTATTGCCTGAGCATACCTCTGGAATATTGAATTCAGCTGGTTGATTTACCACTAAGTCAATATAGATGGAAAGAGGCAGGTTGCCATGGTAATTTGAAGTGTTAATTATCTACCCAAGAGGAACTCACTGTTGAGACATGCCAGCATCAGAATGGTTTATTATGCAAATTTTTGTAGCTTTGAAATAATATAAAGATCCTCGGAGTTCAATCTGTCGCAGTGGTCAGTTATTTGACAAGCATCATAGGCTATCAACAATGATTGTTTTCAGTCAATGTTTCCAGCACATTATCCTGGGTTTATTAAACAATGATCTGCCTCCCTCTCTTGCGCTTGCTCTCTTTCAGTTCCTCCATCCCTCCTTTAAGAGAGAACTGATGACTGAATCCCAATAGCCAGTAATGGAAAACCATGATCAACCTGTTCTGCCATAGTTTAACTTGAAAGTGGCTGTGTGCAGATGCTAGCTTTCCTTCTTTCTTTAAGACAAGGAGCACAGGAAATTAAGTGATCTCATTGCAAAAACTGTATTAATTTAATTCATTTGAGAGAAAATAAATTAGTTTGGAAATTTTGTACTTGGACAGTTACCATTGCCACTACAGTTAGAAATAGTTCTGTTGTTATCCATAGATAATGTTTACCAGAATAGATTATCTATTTCAGGCAGGAGCGATAAAATAAATGGCAGAACCATCAGGAATATAGAAACATAGAGAGATCTGGGCGTTCAGGTCAACAGATCCTTAAAAGTGGCAGCACAGATGGAAATGGTGGTAAAGAAAGCATATGGCATGCTTGCCTTCATAGGACGGGGTATAGAGTATAAAAGCTCGAAAAGTATATTACAATTATATAGAACGTTGGTTGGGCCACATTTGGAATACTGTGTCCAATTCTGGTCACCACACTACCAGAAGGACGTGGAGGCTTTGGGGAGAGTACAGAAAAGATCTGCCAGGATGTTGCCTGGTATGGCGGGTATTAGCTATGAGAAGAGATTGAATGAACTGGGATTATTCTCCCTAAAAAGATGGAGGCTGAGGGGCAACCTGATAGAAGTTTATAAAATTATTAGGTGTATAAATAGGGTGAACAGTTGGAGGCTTTTTCCCAGGGCGGAAATGGCAATTACAAGGGGGCACAAGTTCAAGATGAGGGGGGAAAGGTTCAGTGGAGATGTGTGGGGGAGAGGCTTTTTACACAGAGAGTGGTGGTGGCCTGGAATGCACTGCCAAGTGAAGTGTTTGAGGCAGATACATTAGCGACCTTTAAGATTTATCTGGGTAGGCAGATAAGCAGATGAGGTATAGAAGGATACAGGCGGTTGGTCTAGATTGGACACATGATCGGTGCAGGCTTGGAGGGCCAAAGGGCCTATTCGTGTGCTGTATTGCTCTTCGTTCTTTATTTTGGCCTCCTCATGAAGTTCCCAGATAGTAGTCTTCAGCCAATTCAATTCACTTCACATGATATCAAGGAACAGCTGAAAGTACTGGATACAGCAAAAGCTATGGACCCTGACAATATCCCACCAGTAGGACTGAAGACATGTGCTCCAGAACTAGCCATGGCCCTAGCCAAGCTGTTCCAATACAGCTGCAACACTGGCACTTAACCAACAATATGGAAAGTAACTCTGGTATATCCTGTCCACCAAAAGCAGGACAGATGCAATCTGCCCATTCTACTCTTGACCATCAGTATGGTGATGTAAGGTGTCCTCGACACTATCAAGCAGCACTTGGACAACAATAAAGCCCTCACAAATGTTCGGTTCGGATTCCACCAGGCCCACCTGGCTCCTGACCCCATGATATCCTTGGTCCAAATATGGACAAAATAGATGAATTCAAGTAAAATGAGAGTGATTGCTCTTTGACATCAAATCAGCATTTCACTGAGAAAGAACCTGAGCAACATTGAAGTCAATGGATATCAGGGGGAAACTCTCCACTAGCTCAGGTCATGCGTAACGCAATGGAAGATGGTTGTTGGCAGTCACTCATCTCACTCCCAGGACATTGCTGCAGGAATTCCTCAGGGGAGTGTCTTAGGCCCAACTGTCTATGGCTGCTTCATCACATCCACAATGTTGTTAGGGAGTGATTTCCAGGATTTTGACACAGCGGCAGTAAAGGAATGGTGATATATTTCCAAGTCAGGATGGTGAGTAGTTTGGAGGGGAAATTCCAGGTGGTGGTGTGCCCATGTATCTGCTGCTCTTGCCCTTCTAGATGGCAGTAATCATGGGTTTGGAATGTGCTGCCTAAGGAACCTTACTGAGTTCCTGCAGTGCATTTTGTAGCTGGTACACACAGCTGCCACTGTGCACAGGGTGGTGGAGGGAGTAAATGTTTGTGGTTGGAGTGTCAATCAAGCGAGCTGCTTTGTTCTGGATGGTGTTGAGCTTCTTGAGTGTTGTTGGAGCTGCACTCATCCAGGCAAGTGGAGAATATTCCATCACACTCCTGTCTTGTGCCTTGTAGGCTGTGGGCAGCCCAAGGGGACCCAGGTATTGAGTTACTCATCACAGGATTCCTAGCCTCAAAGCAGCACTGGTGACCACACTATTTATATGGTTAGGTCAGTTCAGTTTCTGGTCAATGGTAACCCCAGGATGTTGGTAGTGTGGATTCAGTTATGGCAATGCCATTGAATATCATGGGGCAATGGTTATATTATCTCTTGTTGGGGATGGTCATTGCCAGGCATTTATCTGGTATGAATGTTATTTGTCACCCTGTCAGTCCAAGTCTGGATATTGTCCAGGTCTTGCTGCATTTGGACATGAGTTGCTTCAGTACCTTAGGGATCATGAATGGTTCTGAACATTATGCAGCCATCTGCAAACAACCCAATGCCTGACCTTATGATAGAAGAAAGGTCATTGATGAAGCAGCTGAATACGTTTGGGCTGAGGACACTACCCGGATGAACTCCTGCAATAATATCTTGAATAGAGGTGATTGACCTCCAATCATCTTCCTTTGTACCAGGTATGACTCCAACCAATGGAGGGTTTCCCCCAGTTCCCACTTACTCCAGTTTAACCCGGACTCCTTGGTTAAATGCTGCCTTGATGTCAAGGGCAGTCACTCTAACCTCACCTCTCGGGTTCAGATCATTTGCCCAGGTTTGAACCAAGGCTGTAATGAGGTCAGGAGCTGAGTAACCATGGCGGAACCCAAACTGAGCGTCAGTGAGCAGTTTATTGCTGGGTAACTGCCGCTTGACAGCACTGTTAATGACCCTTTCCATCACTTTACTGATGATCAAGAGCATACTGATAGGGCGGTAATTGGGTGGGTTGGATTTGTCCTGCTTTTTACGTACAGGACATACATGGGCAATTTTCCATAATGCCGGGGAGATGCCAGTGTTGTACTTGCATAGAACAGCTGGCTAGGGAGGTGGCAAGTTCAGGAGTACAATACTATTGCAGGAATATTGTCAGGGCCCATTGTCTTTGCAGTATCCAACAATTGCTTTCAGTCATTTTTCAAAATCACGAGGAGTGAAGAGAATGGGCTGAAAACTGACATCCATGAAACTGGGGAGCTCCGGAGGAGGTCAAGATGGATCATCTACTCGGCACTTCTGGCTGAAGATTACTGCGAATGCCTTAGCCTTGTCTTCTGCACAGATATGCTGGGCTCCCCCATCATTGAAGATAGGGATGTTTGTGGAGCCTCCTCCTCCAATGAGTTGTTTAATTGTTCACCACCATTCACGGCTGGATGTGGCAAGACTGCAGAGCTTAGATCTGAACCGTTGTTTGTGGGATCACTTAGCTTTGTCTTCCAAAAGATATTTGACAATTGCCACATAAAATATTAATATACAAGATAAGGGCTCATCGATTTGGGGGTGATATATTCATAAGGATAGAGAACTGATTAATGGACAGAAGCAGAGAATAAGGGAAAAATAGCATTTTCAAGTTATCAAGCTGTGAGTACTGGGGTGCTGCAAGGATCAGTGCTGTACTCTCAGCTATTAACAATCTATATTAATGACTTACACAAAACGCCAGAGATTAGACAATAAATCAGAGGGCAATGCATTTAATTCACTAATGATACAAAACTAATTGGGAATGCAAGCAGTGAGGAGGACACAGAAAGGCTACAAAGAGACATAGAAAGGCTAAGTGAATGTGCAATGAGGTGGCAAATTGAGTATAATTTGGGAGAGTATAAACTTATTCACTTTGTTCTAAGAATAAAAAAGTAGAATACTTTTTAAAAGACACAATACTTGTTCATGTTTATGTTCAGAGAGACCGAGGGATGGGTGTATTTGAGAACACAGAAAGGTTAGCATGCAATGAGTAATTACGAAAGTAAATGACATGTTGGGCTTATTTGCAAAGAAAATAAAGTACAAAAATAAAGAAGTCTTGCAACAATTGATGGTTCTTTAGGGGGACCACATCTGGAAAACTTTAAATAAGGATATATGTGCATGGGACACAGTACAGCAAAGGTTCATTAGATTGGTTACTGGAATTAGAGGGTTGCCCTATGCTGAAAGGTTGAATAAAATAGATCTGCATTCTCTGGAATTTATAAGATAGAGCAGTGATCTCATTGAAACATACAGGATTATGAAGGAGCTTGACAGAGCTCTGAGGAATTATTTCTCTGGCTAGGGAATCTTTAATCTTCAATAATAGTCTTTATTGTCACAAGTAGACTGACATTAATAGTGCAATGAAGTTACTGTAAAAATCCCCAAGTCTCCACATTCCTGCGTCTGTTCGGGTACACGGAGGGAGAATTCAGAATGTTGAATTCACCTAACGGCCCGTCTTTTGGGACTTATATGAAGAAACTGGAGCGCCCCGAGGAAACCCGGAGGAATCAAGAACAAGGAGATAGGTTCAGGATAAAAGGCCACAAGACCATAAGACCATAAGACATAGGAGCAGAATTAGGCCACTCGGTCCATTGAGACTGCTCTGCCATTCAATCATGGCTGATATTTTCTCATCTCATTCTCCTGCCTTCTCTTCATAACCCCTGATCCCCTTATTAATCAAGAACCTATCCATCTCTGTCTTAAAGACACTCTGTCTTAAAGGCCTCCACAGCCTTCTGCGGTAGAGTTCCACAGATTTACCACCCTCTGGCTGAGGAAATTCCTCCTCATCTCAGGTTTAAAGGATCGTTCCTTTAGTCCTCTGGTTCTAGTTTTTCCTACAAGTGGGAACATCCTCTCCACGTCCACTTTATCCAGGCCTCGCAGTGTCCTGTAAGTTTCAATAAGATCCCCCTCATCCTTCTAAACTCCAATGAGTACAGACCCACATTCCTCAACCGTTCCTCATACGACAAGTTCTTCATTCCAAAGATCATTCTTGTGAACCTCCTATGGACCCTTTCCAAGGCCAACACATCTTTCCTCAGATACGGGGCCCAAAACTGCTCACAATACTCCAAATGGGGTCTGACCAGAGCCTTATACAGCCTCAGAAGTACATCCCTGGTCTTGTATTCTAGCCCTCTTGGCATGAATGCTGACATTGCATTTGCCTTCTTAACTGTCGACTGAACCTTCACATTAACTTTCAGAGAATCGTGAACAAAAACTCCCAAGTCCCTTTGTGCTTCTAATTTACTCAGCATTTCCCCATTTAGAAAATAGTCAATACCTAAATTCCTCCTTCCAAAATGCATAACCTCACACTTTTCCACATTGTATTTAATTTTCCACTTAATTGCCCACTCTCCTAGCTTGTCCAAATCCTTCTGCAGCCCTCTTGATTCCAGTGGGTTAAATAGCTGGCTTACAGTGCAGAACAATGCCACTAGCGAGGGTTCAATTCCCATACTGGCCTCCCCGAACAGGCACCGGAATGTGGCGACTAGGGGCTTTTCACATTACCTTCATTGAAGCTTACTTGTGACAATATATATTATATTATTATTATCAATGCTACCTGTCCCTCTACAGATTTTTGTATCATCTGCAAACTTAACAACAGTACCTTCAGTTCCTTCTTCCAGATCATTTATGTATATTGCGAAAAGTTGTGGTCCCAGCACAGACTCCTGAGGCCGATCATTTAGGACTGAGATGAGGAGAAATTTGTTCACTTGAAGGGTTATGAATCTTTGGAATTCCCGACCCCAGGCGGTTGTGGCAGCTCCAACATTGAATACATTTAAGGTTGCGATAGACAGATATTTTATCTCTCAGGAAATCAAGGAAAATGGGGAATGGAGTAAGATTTGTCTTATCTCTCGCTCATAGATAAGCCAGTCCATTTGAATGAATATAAGCAAAGTTTTATCTTAAAAACACATTTTGGTACATTCACACAAAATTAACTGGAAAATGCTTTTTCCCGTGTCACTTGAAATGTCCTTGAAGCACCAGCAAGCAGAAATAAAAACTTCAAGATAAAAGTGTTTTCAGATTTACAAAATTAAAAGTCATTTCAACAAAGGCCTTTAAAAATAATGTTTATTCTTTGACAGCCATAATTTTCTCTTCAATCAGTTAGACAGATCACATTCTTAAGGGAATCCTTATCTGGGTTTAGCCCCTTATTTAGTTTCATTGGATCTATTTCTCAGATGAGACCTCCTTGATTCGTTCAGGAAAGTGTCAGTCACTTAACAGGCGATTGGTTAATTAGACATTAATCAATCACCCCTAATTAATTAACTGTCCCATGACTTTTGTCGCACATTCAAGCTCCCTACGTCACACCTGGTCTCAGCTATGATATTGTTTCAATCCTGTCGAATGTACCTTTCATATCAGAACTTGTTGTAGATTATTCGTAACATTTGAGACAACCATGGACAGTATTCAAACAATTATAACTTACTTGTATTTCTACAAATTCAGTAATTTTCAAGAATCATTTAAGCTAATATTTTAAAGGACCCCCCTCTATAATTGTTGAATCCAACAGATGGGAAATTAGATTTGGATCATATTGAATGGTGCAGCAGTCTCTATGGGCCATCAGGTCTTCTCATGCTGCTATCTCTTATGGTCTTAAAGCAGGCTGCTGATTCACAATTGTCTGTTTTGTGTGAAGACCAGTTTCACTGCTATGATATACTGCATGATTCTGAAAGGGAGGTGAGTGCCAACTTCCGAAACAATCCATTGGAAATAAAGCATCAATATTCAGTCGACTCATGTGCTGTAAGCTTGGGTACTGTAAAGATTTAGTACTGTATTTAAATTCCCTTTTGTGGCGATGATTTAAAATGTGCAGTCTCGTTATGTGCCAAATATTCCCTTTTATTATTCTCCCATATCAATTTTGCAGCTGTCAGATCTGGTTTATGTTGAATACAAATGAAAAATTTAAGATACAGGTTTAAATTTCAATACTACTCAAATATGTTCATTAGTTTTCAGGTTTACCTCAATGAAGGTTGGTGAAGCCTGAAATCCTAAAACTAAGATTAAAGGCTTGAATATATTGCCAATGGAATGATAATCTAACTGGACCAAATGTAATGTGTGAAGCATACCAAAGATGGGACTGAGGATAAAGGCTATAATCACATGAACGTAATGGTCTGATATTGATTTGTTGGGTAGACCAGTCCCACCTTGCAGCTTTATTGATGAAAAGGAACCATTTATGTGCATGTGTGGTGAGGGGTAAGGGTCAGTCAGTGAGAGGAAGAAACTCTCCTCAAAGTTCCAGCTGCAGCAAAATTATCAGCAAGTTAACAGGATTGCAATCTTGCAGAACTGAATACAGAGAGGAAATCTTCATATTGCAGTCTTGCTTTTTTGCTTAAAATTTTATGTTTACGACCCTACAAAACATACCAACCACACAAAGAGGATTGGTAACTCAATTTGGTCGGTTCTTTTATTTGAAGAGATGAAGTTATATGGCCGCGATCTAGCAGCTTCATTTGCCTCAGGTACAAATCCCGTAAGGGCGACAAAATCCCGTAAGAGGCCAAAAGCAGGATTTGCGCAAGTTTTCGGGTCCAGAATTTCCATGCACAAACCCCCCCCGATGACGTAATCAGGATCATGCCCAGCGATGGCATGAGCCTGATTTGCATCTATTATAATAGCATTAGCTGGCTTGACACCACATGTATCTGCACACCCAGCCAGCGTGACGCTACTCTGGCGCGAATTACTTCTGGTTTTCATGAACTAAAACCAGTCATGGTGACCTCCTCGGGGCTGCACAGGTAAGTATAGCCCCGGGGTTGTGAGGGATTCTAGTGTGGCAGTGCCAAGGATAGGCCCTCCTCGGAGGCCCATTAGTGGAAGTATGGGCGCCACGATGCTTGTGGGGTGGAGGGGTGCTTGCTCTGATGCCTGCCTGTGGGGAGAAGGGGGGAAGTGCTCCAATGCTTGGGGTGGGGGGTGCCCTGTGCCTGTGAGTGCCCTGATGCCTGCAGGGAGAGAGTTTATATTTTGCACATTTTGAAAGAGGGTCCCAATTTCTGTGGTGCTGGCTTTGCCAGCTCTATCAGGCTGCACCCTGTCAGAGCGATGGCTAGATTCCTCTGTACAGAGTGCCAGAGAACTTGGAGAGAAATCTCGGCTGTGCAGCTGGGGAGCTGGCTACATGCCGGTTTTGTCGCTGAAACCAACACTTCGACAAATTGTGGGATGGTTCCACCCTTCCATGTCAATATCTGAGATAATAATTAACAAGTTTGGTCTCCAGGACTGCTCCTCTCCTTCTGCCTGATGATTACGTGAGTATATACATCATTTCCTGATTAACTGCAGATTTCGATTACATCAGGAGAAAGCTGCTATGTGTTTAAATATACAGTTATACTAAATGCGAAACTTATGAGTCTCTGCATGTCACAGCGAATTGCTCAGGCATGCGAACTGTGAAACTGGCTTGAGACCACTGTATGTTCTCCACAATTCTGGTTGTCCGAAAGAGTGTTGTGCTTGGATTGTGTCTCAGATCATGCTCTGCTTACACTGGGGTTAGTTGGTGCCTCTTGTTCTGGTACTTTCCTGATTTGGCATTGGTTTCTTCACAATGTCATGACATTGGATGTTCGTACTTGATAAAATCATGGTTGTAGACAGATGCTGATGATTCCTACTATTCCAATGGTATTCCATCGGTTAGATGATATTTTCGTATCTGTTGTTCAATGTTTATGTTAGGTCATTCATTGCCTGCATGTTAGCCATCTGCAACGTTTATCATCTGCTATTTTTCAAAGAGTATATTGTCATGTGAGAGTACCTTTAAAAAATGGGTGTTTAAGAAATGTACCTTGACGAAATGGGTGTTTATCAGTGATGTCAGAGTGCGGGCGGAGCTGGGCTGTCTGTTAGCTTTTTACTTTCATTTTAGGATGTTTGCTGCAGTGTGTGTTTTAGTTTCGTTTTCAGTGTTGGAGCTGAAGCCAGACAAAGCAGGTGTAATGTTGATCTCTCTGCCATGAAAAGACTATCTCTTGATCATTTGGTGAATTCGGAATTATAAATGTTTTCAGTAGTGAATGTAAACCTGATGTGCTTCTGTTCAAATGTGTTTCTTTTGTCTTCTGGATGTTGTTTGGGAAGTTATAAAGAATTACTTAGTGTTGTATTCTTTGGGGGTTGTATTTGAATTAATGGTTGCTAAGATGTTCACTGTATGTTTTAGAAAGGTTCACTTGAGTTCATAGAATAATCATTGTTTTGCTTTAAAAATACTTTTCCATTTCTGCTGTACCACACCTGTAGAGTGGGCCATGTGCTCCCCATACCACAATCTATTAGAAGTAGTGGGTCAGGTGAACTCCATGATACATGTTGGGGTTCTCTAAACCCTGGTTCATAGCAATATCCCATACACCTGGGAGTATTGACAAATGATAACTGGGACGGTTTGTTTGCACTTTTCTGCTGAACACTAACTCTCCTGGGGAAGGATTGGCTGCACTGAGCAGTGTCCTTCTAAGGTCTTGACTAGTTTGCTGATATTTTCTAATTAAGGATTTTACAAGATGCACCATGCAAATAGAAGTCCTGTGGTGCAGTGAGTAGTGTCTCTGCCTCTGATCCAGATGCTCCAACTTCCAGTTCCACACCAGCACTTGATGGCCAAGGAAGGTGCATTCATAGCATAGTCAAACAGGTTGATTATGAAACTGCAAAAAACCTTCCAACATACGCCAATAGCAGGTGATAAGAGTGGGAGAGACTCTTGATCAGCCATTTTTAATGCAGAGTAGCGCCTCCTCAAACTATCAGCCTCCGATGACAGATTAGCAATCTGTTCGAGGAAAAACTAGCTGTGGAAATCGACAAAAGTTTGCCTCGAGCACTAAGTGCGGGAAGAGAAACTACAACACTATGCAATTCCACCATGCATTGGGCCTGGTATAGTGTGGTGCTGAGGTTAACTCCCCACATTTTACACATTACCTGGATCAGTTTTCCAGTACATTGAGCTCTGTGAGTTGAAGCAACATTTTGTGGTGCCCCAAATAAGGCAAAGATTGAACTCAATGGGTGGAATTCTCCCATCCCGCTCGTTGTGGGTTTGATGACGGGCAGGAGCAGAGAATCTAGCAGGAGCCAAAATGTCACTAATCAACTGGCGTAAAATCATGTTGTGATTCTCCCAATGGTAGGTTAACGGTGAATCGATCATCTTGCTGGCTCGTTGCGTGAAACCCATTTGCATTCATTTGCACTTCTTGAATGCTTGTTAAAACAGCTGTCCACGACAGACCATCAGGCCTTCCAAACTTGTGTCAAGCCAGCTTAAATTATGTTGGTCTAAAATCCAATTGATAAAGACTGCCATATAAAAGGTGGTCCTCAGTTCACTGGAGACTCAAAGGTGAGTGCAAAAAGCCTTTCTGCCACAGTGCTGCCTGCTTCTGATCCTCTGAGCGCCACTCTGCTGGGGCAGACTGGTTTCTACCCTCCATTTCCATGCTGAGTGATCTTCCTGGGGAGCATCATGCTGCTGGACCCTCCTGTTGGGGTTGGGGTTGGAGACTACAGCGGTTCACTGGACAACACTGTGCTGGAGGACTCATGCAGCCACCGCAACAAAGGTCTGAAGTTCGAATGAGGTGAGGCTCGTAGATGGGGTGAGGGGAGAGGTGGGGTGGGGGGGGGGGGGTGAATTGATGCCTATGAAGACAAGGGGGGCATTGTGGAAGGAGGGCTGTGTAAGGACTGGGGGAGGGAAGGATGTTGGCTTACGATGGCAGGCAGAGGGTCAAAGAGGCGGATGAAGAAGACAAACACGGTAAGGTAAACGGACGACTGAGGGGAGGGTAGCTGAACCCCAACAAGGCTGCATGAAAAGCTCATAAACAAGGGACCAAAGGCACAGCAGCACAGTGGCTAGCACTGTTGCTTCACAGCACCAGGGACCTGGTTTTGATTCCCGGCGGTCACTGTCTGAGGAGTCTGCACGTTCTTCCTGCGACTGCGTTGGTTTTGTCCGTGCGCTCTGGTTTCCTCCCACGAGTCCCAAAAGACGTGCTGTTAGGTAATTGGGACATTCTGAATTTTCCCTCATGTACCCAAACAGGCACCAGAGTGTGGCGATTGGGGGATTTTCACAATAACTTCATTGCAATGTTAAGCCTATTTGTGACACTAATCAAGATTATTATTACCACATAATTCACTGGAAGTGGACGCACGAAGGCTCCAGGTATGGTGGGTATAGTTCCAAATGGGGCATAGGTGCCTTGCAGGTGATGGACTTGGATGGTCGGGGGTTGAGGGGGTGGGGAGAGTGGTTGAATTGAGGAAGAGACTTCTTCTTGAGGCTGCTAATCTTTACCTCTGGTTATGCTGACATTCTGCACGGCCTGGTGAAGACAATTGGGCTGGAGAGAGTGAAATGAGTGTGCTGGACTGGTGCTTAAATTTGGTGAAGGGAACTTTGAAACTGCCAGCTGACGAATCAGCTGCTGGCCCACCATGAGATTTGAAGGGGAATGTCCCTGTGCACACTTAATGAGGTTCCAAGCTCAGAATCTGGCGCAGGGTCTCCCATCCTACCGAGCAGGACAGGGACTGCTGGAGCTGCCCGCCACTGCACTTAGTCTCAAATACGGAGATTTCATAAAATCCCTACAGTACAGAAGGAGGCCATTCGGCCCATCAGGTCAGCACTGCCCCTCCACTCCAAAAGGGCACCCTATCTCTCACCCTATCCCCGTAACCCCACCTAACCTGTACGCTAAGAGACAATTTATCATGGCCAATCCACCTGACCTGCGGACCATTGGACAATGGGAGGAAACCGGAGCACCCAGAGAAAATCCACGCTGACATGGGGAGAAAGTGCAAACTCCACACAGACAGTCACCCAAGGCTGAAATTGAAGCCGGGTCCCTGGAGCTGTGAGGCAGCAGTGCTTGCCACTGTGCCACCGTACCACCCACCCATTTATGCCCAATGTGTCTGTTATGGCTGCTCTGGATATGTCATGTAACAGATGGGCAATGGGAAATTTATAAAAGTAGTTAGTCACCACCAAGAAATCATCTCCACGGATGCTGAAGAGATCAGTTTAAGTCTGGCCCATGGATGTGTGAATGCTTTATGAGGTAATAATGATTCATTTTGGTGACTGGGCATGCAGACTTGGCAAGTCTGTGGCTGGTTTAGTTAATCCGGGGCTGGTTTAGCACACTGGGCTAAATCACTGGGATTTAACGCAGACCAAGGCAGGCCAGCAGCACCTTTCAATTCCCGTATCAGCCTCCCCGAACAGGTGCCGGAATGTGGTGACTAGGGGCTTTTCACAGTAACTTCATTGAAGCCTACTCGTGATAATAAGCGGTTTCATTTCATTGTCAAGTCTTGCATTTCTTCATGGATTTATGAAGTTTCTATTCATCACTGGCTATAACAGGATACGTTTAACATACTGGGCTCTTGCTACTATTGGTGTCTAGGGCATTGAAAGCAAAGATACAATGGAAGAGGAAGAAATTAGATGACAGTGTCTTGACATTAAAAACTGGGTGTAGATAATGCTACCTGTGCAGAAACAGGCAGACTCAACAATAGATCAAAACTGGAGTCCTTTGGCAGCTTGCACTGAAGCAGTTACCGGGCAGGATTCTCCTTTAGCTGATGCCAAAAATCGCAAAACGCGATTGGACGGCGAATTGGTCCTGATGCCGGAATCGCGATGGGCGCCAATTTGACGACGAATTGCGATTCTCCATCACCTCAACAGTGGCACCAATGCGTTCCAGAATGCACGTACAGTAAACAACGTCTGCAAATCATTAGCGGGCCTGACCCGGTATTCCCTGGGGCCTCCGCGATTCTCCTTCTCTGGTGGGCCGAGATCCCGACGGCACAGTTCACGTGTGCTTTTAAAAATCGTGAAACCGGCGTGGTGGCTGCTGAGGGAGAGGGGTATGGAAAGTGTCTTCATCGCCATAGTTTTCTGACTGTTATGCCACTCACCGGCACATCGGGGGGGCGGGGGGGGGGGGGGAAGCTTTTGCCCGGGCCGGGGGGATTACCGGGTGGGTGGCCAAGAGGTGAGGTGTGAGGTTGGGGTGGACGGCCAGGGAACACCATTGCTGCAGCCGGAGAGGTAGCCATGGAGATGTGCACATCGCTGACAGCCCAATATGAACTTGGGCCATGGGTCGTATGGGCGTCCCCCTACCAGGCCACCCCCCTGGGTGCCCTCTGGACCCAGCCAACCCATCAGCTGTATGTATGTGCTCCAGTACAACCACTGCCATCTTGTTGGCTGCGATTAGTGTGTGTAGTGGGTGTAATATGTATGTGCCGCTGCAGCTTGTCAGCCTCCCTCGAGTCAATCACGGAGCTGGCAAATCCCGCACCATTTTTCAATGGAATCGATTGTGTTCCACGCAGTGCCAGTGCCAGTCCTTCCACAGGAACAGAATTGGCCCAGGTGCGACGCCAGTTTTACTTTTGTGAAAGACCACGAATTTTGCGTTGGCATCAACACTTGGCATCAACAATCTCAGAAATGGAGAATCCCGCCCATCAACTTTGGCCCACCACAAGCCACATTGGGAAGGTCCTAGAGTGGAGGCAATGGGAGGGAGTAGGCTGGGTAATTTTTGAGCTGGGTAGAACGGCTCTACATTCAAGGAAGGTTTTTTTAGGAAACTTTTCTTTGATGGCCTCTGGCATCTACTGCTTATCCTGAATTCCCAGGTCCAGCACCGATAACATTAAGTGCCGCCCAATTTCACGGTGTAATCCCAAAACAGGTATTTGGCTTTCTATTTTCTCATTCTGTGGATCACGCCTTTATAAGCAGAGATCCTGTAAACTTATACTGGGGTTTATTTCTACTTAGCAGGTGGCACACTTCTGCCGTGGAATTGTGTGCATCCAAACTGAACGGCTTAATTACCAATTTAATACCTGCAATTTGGATACAGTGGCAATTAATTTCTGGACCATATAATGAGTGTGGCTCAGGTACAAAGTATCCCTAGTTAGAGGCTTCAGTGGAAATGCTTGGTGGCTTATGTGTCTGTAATCCAAAACCTTGACGTTGGACCATTTGAAGTTACGGCTTTATTACTACTTCTGGGACTTGTACCATTTACAATCAGAACCTGGGTCATTGAGTTGAGCACTGGATGGCTGCTGGGGCCTGTGTCTAGGGGCTGAAATTAGTGGACCTTGATCTTAGATACTAAATCACGGACCCAAGAAAGATGTTAGATGCCTATTTAATTACTGTTTGTCGAAGAGATGCTAAAATTAGAGTCAGTAAGATGGTTTATTAATGGTGGAAAGGGAGACTGGAAGATTTCAGAATTGTTATACACATATCAAACGTTTATTATCAAGAATATGTTAAAGATATGAAGATTATGATGCAAGGCCATAATTCACTGTGGGAACTGTAATTTTAAATTGGTGAATTAATAATTAAGAGTGACAACATCGCACATATAAAATGAATTATTTTATTATTTAATGTGAAACAAAGCAATTTCCCACAAAAATGAATAGAACATAGAACAGTACAGGCCCTTTGGCCCGCGATGTTGTGCCGACCAATTATCTGAATCTAAGATCAAACTAATATACACCCCTTCAATTCACTACTGTCCATCTGCCTGTCCAAGAGTCGCCTAAAAGTCCCTAATGACTCTGACTTCGCCACCTCTGCTGTGTAGCCACCGAAGTTGGCCATTCCCTCAATACAAAATGGAGGAACGCAAAGCTTGCAGGGTAAAATGGACAAAGTTTACAGCACAAGCAGGCTGCACCAAGCCGGTGTGTATTCTGTCTGCTAAGAGAGCAGACAGCACCAAAACTAACATTCTGCATACTAATGAGGCAATCTCCGGGATAGTTAACATAGCAATGGAATGATCCCAGGGACAATGGACACAAATAGGGAAGTGATTGCAACAGTGTATGGAAAACCAGACACCCCGGCACCAGCGGGGTTCGAAACAAAGCACCTGAAGGCCCGCCCAGTAGCCGAGGGACAGCCTCAGTATTGGGGGGATTCAAACATATCGATTGGGAAGAGACCCAATCGATTCCCAGCAGGTAGAGGGTCCGCCCAAAAGGGCGTGAAGCCCTAAGACTTATAAAAGACAGGTCCCAAACTTAGTTTGTTCTTCTTGACCAGCCCTCCTCTCTCGACCAGCCCCTCGACCAGCTTTTACCAAAGAAGACCTTGACCGAGAGAGAGGAGAGGTTTGGGACAGCAACCGCCAGCAAGTAAGTGTCTCACAGCGATCGCTACCGGAGATAGATACTCCTGAGTCCTTTTTAACCCGTACCAACCTGAAGTCTGTGGACCCAGTGCAGAGCAAGAGGCCTTGTCCCCTGATCCGGCAGTTCCCTTTAAGATAAGTATTGGTCTATTTAGTGGTAGGAATAGTTTAATCATCTTAGCGTGTGCATGGGTAGTATTATAATTGTATTATAATAAACTCATTTGTTTGAACTTACTAATTGGTGTATGGTTAATTGCTTTGAACCTGACCTTGAAACTTGTAGCGGTATCTTAACGATACCTGGCGACTCCAGAGCTAAGTAACGAAACAGAGCCAAACTGAGTGTTAAGCACACTCACCCAGAATGAGCAACAGCTGGCAGCGTATTCCACGCACCCACCACTCTCTGTGTAAAGAACCTACCTCTAACATCTCCCCTATACCTTCCTCCAATCACCTTAAAATTATGTCTCCACGTGACAGCCATTTCTGCCCTGGGGAAAAGTCTCTGGCTATCAACTCTATCCCATGCCTCTTGTCACCCTGTACACCTCTATCAAGTCACCTCTCTTCCTTCTTCACTCCAGTGAGAAAAGCCCTAGCTCCCTCAACCTTTCTTCATAAGACATGCCCTCCAGTCCAGGCAGCATCCTGGTAAATCTCCTCTGTACCTTCTCCAAAGCATCCACATCCTTCCTATAATGAGGCCACCCGAACTGGACACAATATTCCAAGTGTGGTCGAACCAAGGTTTTATAAAGCTGCAGTAAAACCTTGAGGCTTTTGAACTCAATACCCCTGTTCGTGAAAGCCAACACACCATACGCCATCTTAACAACCCTATCAATCTGGGTGGCAACTTTGAAGGATCTATGTGTGTGGACCCCAAGATTGCTCTGTTCCACTCCACTTCAAAGAATCCTGCCTTTAACCCTGTATTCCGCATTCAAATTCAAACTTCCAAAATAAATCACTTTACATTTATCCAGGTTGAACTCCACCTGCCATTCTCAGCCCAGCTCTGCATCCTGTCAATGTCCTACTGTAATCTGCAACAGCCCTCAACACTATCTGCAACTCCATCAACCTTCATGTTATCGGCAAACTTACTAACCTACCCTTCCACCTCCTGATCCAAGTCATTTATAAAATCCGCAAAGAGCAGAGGTCCCAGAAGAGATCCCTGCAGGACACCACTGGTCACCGACCTCCAGGCGGAATCATTTTCATCCACTACTACTCGCTGTCTTCTTTCTGCCAGCTTGTTCAGTATCCAGACAGCCAAATTTTCCTGTATACCATGCCCCTGACTTTGTGAATGAGCCTACCATGGGGAACCTTCTCAAATACCTTACTGAAATCTATAAACACCACATGCAGGGGCTGGTTTAGCACAGTGGGCTAAACACTGGCTTGTAATGCAGAATAATGCCAGCAGTGCGGGTTCAATTCCCATACCAGCCTCCCCGAACAGGTGCTGGACTGTGGCGACTAGGGGCTTTTCACAGTAACTTCAGTGAAGCCTACTTGTGACAATAAGCAATTATTATTATTATCCACTGCCCGACATTCATCAATGTGTCTCGTCACATCCTCAAAGAATTCAATGAGGCATGTGAGGCATGACCTGCCCCTCACAAAGCCATGCTGACTAATCAAACTATCTTTTTCTAAATAATCAGAAACCCAGGGCGGGATTCTCCCCTACCCGGCGGGGCGGGGGGTCCCAGGGTAGCAGAGTGGCGCCAACCACTCCGGCGTCGGGCCTCCCCAAAGGTGCGGAATTCTCTGCACCTTTAGGGGCCAAGCCCTCACATTGAGGGGCTAGGCCCGCGCCGGAGTGGTTGGCACCACGTCGACTGGTGCCAAAACTGGCACAACGGCCTTTGACGCCCGCCGCCCGCCGCCGGCTGAAAGGCCTTTGCCGCGCATGCGCCGGTGCGTCAGCCTCCAGGACCGTGGGGCCCGCTCACGCCGCCGATCCCGCCGCCACCAGAGGTGGTTCAAACCACGGCGGCAGGAGATCCTCTCAGCGGCAGGACTTCGGGCCATTGTGGGCCGGAGAAACGCTGCAGGGGGCTCGCCGATCGGGGCGGAGGGCACACCGATCAGAGCGGCGTGATTCCCACCCCCGCCAATTCCCGGGTGGCGGAGGATTCCGGCCTCGGCGGGGGCGGGATTTTTGCCGGTCCCGGGCGATTCTCTGACCCTGCGGGGGGTCAGAGACCCCTATCTCTCAAAACCCTTTCCAGTATTTTGCTCACCACAGATGTAAGACTAACTGGTCTATAATTCCCAGGGATTTCCCTATTCCCTTTCTTGAACAGGGGAACAACATTCACCTCACTCCAATCATCCGGTACTACTCCAGTGGAGAGTGAGGTCGCAAAGATCATTGCCAAAGGCGCAGCAATCTCTTCCCTCGCTTCCCGTAGTAACCTTGGGTATATCCCGTCTGGCCCAGGGGGACTTATCTATCCTGATGCTTTTCAAAACCTCCAGCACATCCTCCTTCTTAATATCAATCTATATGAGTCTATTAACCTGGTTCAGGCTGTTCTCATGAGCAACAAGGTCTCTCTTCTCCTTCGTGAATACTGAAGCAAAATATTCATTTAGGGACTCCCCTACCTCCGCAGACTCTAGGCACAAGTTCCCTCCACTATCTCTGATCGGCCCTAATCTCACTCTGATCATCCTCTTATTTCTCACATAAGTGTAGAACGCCTTGGGGTTTGATGCACGATCAATTGCACAAAGACGAGAGTTGGATACAACTGAGGCTTTATTGCTCTAAGATGTGTGGCCTCCCACAGCAGCTGGCGAAATGGCTGCCGCATGGAGGACACACACATTTGTACTCCGCCTACTGGGTGGAGCCAGCAGGCAGGGACTACCGACGTACCTGCAGTACAGGTCCTACCATACATCACCTAATATAGGTGCAACAGTGGTTAACCACATTCACCCCCTGTTAAAATTGAGTCCGGCGGGGATGGTGGAGAACTATGTACAACAAATGAGTTACACATTTACAATATTGGAGAGAAAAAAAATGTCTTTTGAAGTCAAATGGACCAGTTAGAGGTTTAACCAGTCCGGGCCTTGATGTGCCGCTGGGGGCGACGCAGTGGTGGCGGCGATGCCGATGCTGGTCTTATCTTCGGTGACTCCGGGAGTGTGCCAAAATCAGGCATGACCAGGGGGAGGACAGATGGTCCTGGGGGGGTTGCTGCTGGGAGCGCCAGGGGAGGGGAGGGTGTGTGTGTGTGGAACCTGCTGGTGCCAGGTCCCTGAGGGAGACAGTATCCTGGCGGCCATTGGGGTACGCCACGTAGGCATACTGGGGGTTTGCATGGAGCAATTACACCCTCTCCACCAATGGGTCCGCCTTGTGGAATCGGACGTGCCTACGGAGCGGGATGGGTCCTGGAGCTGCAAGCAAAGTCGGGAGCGACACCCCGGATGTGGACTTTCTGGGGAAGGCAAAAAGACGTTCATGGGGTGGGTTGTTAGTGGCGGTGCACAGTAGTGACCAAATGGAGTGTAGTGTATCAGGGAAGACCTCCTGCCAGCAGGAGGCCGGGAGGTTCCTGGACCGTAGGGCCAGTTGGACGGCCCTCCATACCGTCCTGTTCTCCTTCTCTACCTGTCCATTTCCCTGGGGGTTACAGCTTGTCATCCTGCTGGAGGCGATACGGTCGGTGGAGGGGAGGGGCCCTTTAAAATCCACGCTGAGGCGCTCAATGGGGCAGGAGGCCTTCACCAGGCGCGCATGGTCCGGCTGGTAGAATTGTGGCTTGCACTCCGCACAGACCTGGCAGTCTCTGGTGATTGTCCGTACACGCTAGACGGAGTAGGGCATATTGCGGGCCTTTATAAAATGGTACAACCGTGTGACGTCGGTCTACTTGTGCGCCAGCACATGTACCTCGGGATAGGGTGTCTGGGGGCTCGTTGAGCTTGCCGGGGCGATACAAAATCTCGTAATTGTAGGTGGAGAGCTCGATCCTCCACCTCAAGATCTTATCATTCTTGAACGTGCCCCGCTGTGTGTTATTGAACATGAAGGCTACCGACCATTGGTCAGTGAGGAGAGTGAATCTCCTGCCGGCCAGGTAATGCCTTCAATGCCACACAGCTGCAACGATAGCTTGGGCCTCTTTTTCGACGGATGAGTGCCGAATTTCTGAGCCATGAAGGGTGGGGGAAAAGAATGCCATGGGTCTGCCTGCCTGATTGAGCGTGGCGGCTAGGGCGACGTCTGATGCGTCGCTCTCTACTTGAAACGGCAGTGTCTCATCTACTGCGTGCATCCCGGCCTTGGCTATATCAGCTCTGATACAGGTGAAAGCCTGTTGTGCCTCGGCCATCAGGGGAAAATGGGTGGCCTGTATGAGTGGGCGGGCCTTGTCCGCATAGTTTGGGACCCATTGGGCGTAGTATGAAAAGAACCCCAGGCATCGTTTGAGGGCCTTGGGGCAGTGGGGGAGGGGGAGCTCCATGAGGGGGCGCATGCGGTCGGGATCGGGCCCCAGAACTCCGTTCTGGACCACATAGGCAAGGATGGCTAAGCGGGTTGTGCTAAATACGCATTTCTCTTTGTTGTAGGTGAGGTTTAGGAGAGTGGCGGTGTGGAGAAATTTGGCAATGTTGGCATCGTGGTCCTTCTGATCATGGTCACAGATGGTGATGTTGTCTAGGTACGGAAAGGTGGCCCACAAACTGTACCTGTCGACCATTCGGTCCATCTCCCTTTGGAAGACCGAGACCCCGTTAGTGACGCCGAAGGGAACCCTGAGGAAGTGATAGAGGCGACCGTCTGCCTCGAAGGCAGTGGATGGACGGTCCGATGTACGAATGGGGAGCTGGTGGTAGGCGGATTTGAGGTCTATTGTTGAGAAGATCCGGTACTGATCAATCTGGCTGACCATATCAGATATGCATGGGGGGGTACGTGTCGAGCTGCGTGTACCGATTGATGGTCTGGCTGTAGTCCACGACGATTCTGTGTTTCTCCCGAGTTTTAACTACTACCGCTTGGGCTCTCCAGGGGCTGTTGCTGGCCTCGATGATGCCTTCCTGAAGCAGCCGCTGACCTTGAACCTGATGAAGGTCCTGTCCTGGGCTCTGTACCATCTGCTCTTGGTGGTGACGGGTTTGCAATCCGGGGTTAGATTTGCGAAGAGGGAAGGCGGATTGACCTTTTGTGTCGCGAGTCCGCACACAGTAAAGGGTGGTAGGGGCCCACCGAATTTCAGGGTTAGGCTCTGGAGGTTGCACTGGAAGTCCAGGCCGAGTAGTAGAGCAGCGCAGAGGTTAGGGAGGACGTAGAGGCGGAAGCCGCTGATTTCTACGCCCTGGACCGTGAGTGCGACCGTACAGTACCTCCGGATCGCCATGGAATGGGATCCGGAGGCCAGGGAGATTCTTTGGTTGGCGGGGTGTACCGCGAGGGAGCAGCGCCTTACTATATTTGGGTGGATGAAGCTTTCAGAGCTCCTGGAGTCCAGCAGGCAAGAGGTCACGTGTCTGTTGATTTTCACGCTGGTCGATGCGGTGGCCAGGTTGTGCGGGCGAGACTGGTCGATGGTCACTGAGATGAGGCATGGTTGGTCCTCGCTGGTGTCGGATGATGGGGAGCCCGGGAGGCACAGGTCCTGGAATGCTGGCAGTGCCCATGTGCCATGGGGGAGACAAGATGGTGGCGCCTGAAGATCTTGAGGAGAACAAAATGATGGCGCCCATGGACCGCACGTGGCGGGGGTTGAACAAGATGGCAGCGCCAATGCATGTGTTGTGCGGAGGGGAAGATGGCAGCGCCCATGGGCCACACGTGGTTCGGGGCGCTGAAGATGGTGGCGCCCATTTTCCTTAAGCGAGGGGGGTGGAGGCGATAGCGGCGACCTCACGGGCCTGGCACACCGCGGTGAAATGCCCCTTCTTACCGCAAGCCTTACAAAGGGCAACGTGGGCCAGGCAGCATTGGCGGGGGTGATTCTACTGGCCGCTAAGTAACATCGGGGACCCCCGGGGTTCGCTGGCTGGCACATGGTGCAGGCATATTGGCTGGGTAAGGCCCCAGCTGGGGTGGCCGTCTGTGGAGTCCACAATGCATAGGAGGGGTGGGCCGCGCTGCTCGGGGTGTAGGCCTGACTGTTGTGCGAGGCGACCATCATAGAGAGCGCTAGCTTCTTTGTCTTTGCAAGATCGAGCGTGGCCCCTTCTCACAGTTGCTGGCGTATGAGGTCCGACCCAATCCCCGTAACAGAAGCGTCCCGCATAAGGAGGTTTGAATGTTCCGTGGCGTAACGGCCTGACAGTCACAGTCCCGGACAAGTGGGATTCTGGCCCGCCAGAAGTCTTCTATGGACTCACCAGGGAGTTGAGAACGAGTGGCGAGTACGTGCCTGGTGAAGAGAGTGTTCACCTCCTGAGCGTAATTTTCTTTGTGAAGCGTCATGGCTGCTGCGTAGTTTGGCGCGTTCTAGATCAGCGGAAAGATGTTGGAGCTCAACCTTGAGTACAGTATCTGTATTTACTGAGCCTCCGGAACAGGGCTTGGTGCTGAGTTGATGTACGCCTCAAACCAAGCTAGCCAGTGCTGAAAGTCGCTTTTGGTGTCACTTGATTGCGGATCCAGCTGCAGGCGATCCGGCTTGATACGGAGGTCCATCTTTTGAAAATCTTAGAGCAATAAATTGATGCACGATCAATTTCACAAAGACGAGAGTTGGATACAACTGAGGTTTTATTGCTCTAAGATGTGTGGCCTCCCACAGCAGCTGCCGAAATGACTGCCACATGGGGGACACACATATTTATACTCCGCCTACTAGGCGGAGCCAGCAGGCAGGGACTATTGATGTACCGGTAGTACAGGTCCTACCATACAGCACCTAATATAGGTGCAACAGTGGTTTACCACAGGGTGTTCCTTGATCCTTCCCACCAGGGCTTTTTCATGCCCCCTTCTAGCTCTCCTAAGTCCATTTTTGAGTTCCTTCCTGGCTACCTTGTAACCCTCGAGAGCCGTTCCAGATCCTTGCTTTCTCAACCTTACGTAAGCTTCCTTCTTCCTCTTGACTAGAAGATCCACTTCTCTTGACATCCAAGGCACCTTCACCTTACCATTCCTTCCTTTCTCAGTGGGACAAAACTATTCAGTACTCACAATAAGTACTCCTTAAACCCCCACATCACTGTTGTGCATTTCCCTGAGAACAACTGTTCCCAATTCATGCTCCTCAGCTCCTGTCTAATAGCAGTATTATTTCCATCCCCCAATTAAATACCTTCCCATACTGTGTGTTCCTATCCCTCTCCATGACTGTGGTAAAGGTCAAGGACTTGTGGTCACTGTCACCGAAATGCTCTCCCACCGAGACATCTGACACCTGGCCTGGCTCATTGACAAGCACCAAATCCAATATGGCCTTCCCCTAGTCGGCCTATCTACATGTTGAGTCAGAAATCCTTCCTGGACATTCCTCACAAAATCCAAACCATTTGCACGAAGGAGATTCCAGTTAATCTTAGGGAAGTTGAAGTCACCCATGACAACAACTCTGTTACTTCTGACCCTCTCCAAGATCTGCTGCCCAATCTGTTCCTTTGTCTCTCTGCTGCTATTGGGGGGTCTATAGAAAACTCCCAATAAAGTTATTGCTCCTTTCTTGTTTCTGACTTCCACCTTTACTGACTCAGTAGACAAACCCTCCTCGACTACCTAGTAGACAAACCCTCCTCGTGTCCTAAAAAGTAAGGTTAAGGGGGAGTTGTTGGGTTACGGGTATAGGGTGGATACGTGGGTTTGAGTAGGGTGATCATTGCTCGGCACAACATCGAGGGCCGAAGGGCCTGTTCGTGCTGTACTGTTCTATGTTCTACCTCCTTTTCTGCAGCTGTGATGCACTCCTTGATTAAAAGTGTCACTCCCCCTCCTCTTTTACCTCCCTCCCTATCCTTCTTAAAACATCTAAACCCCAGAACATCTAACAACCATTCCATAGAGGGAATTTGAACTTTTAAAACTTTATCAGCAGAATTTTATGTGACTGAAGTGGGCACAGGCCCAACCTGGAAGTGTGTGAAATAACGTGTGATAATGCTGGGCACACATGCCAACATCACTGCGCACTCGTGCAATGTTGTCATCGGTGGGCACAGGAAAGGATTGGTTGCACACCCAGCAGCAATTATGGAGCCACTTGAAAGGATCATATCACCAATTGACCAGAATATTACATTACTCATGCAATTCTTAGGTCATCGCACAGGTAATACGAGCAGGCAATCAATCCGTTTTTTTGTGGTTTTCACATCCGAGAGGAGTGCACAAGGGGGCTGGTGAAAAGATAAGCTGAGTTGGTTCAGGTTTTTGTGAGTTTGGTGAAGCTTTGCTTTGCAGCATTGTGAGCATTATCATTGTTTTGTTTTGAGGTTTGAGCATCTAGTCTGGAGTTTTCAAGACATTGCTGTCCTCTGACATCAGAGATTTGGGTTCCTCTGGCAACCTCCATGTATGGGTCAGCCTCATTTACATCTGTGCAGATGGGTATAGTTTACTCAGCAGGGAGCACCTCCTTTGAGAAGGAGGGCATGGACAAAGAGAGTGGAGGCCAGGTGTCGCAGGCATCACCTTAGAGCAGAGGTGACAAGGTGTTCGGGGTCAGCAGAAAGGGCAAGGAGAACATCCCTGCAGAAGATGCCGCTACCCAGCCGCCTGGGTGTAGAGGCAGCAATCCAACTATCTTAACATAACTGAGGATTAGTACCATAGGAGGCTCTGGCTTTCAAGGGAAGCCTTATGACCGTATGTTAGACGATTAGGCTGGGGTAGCCTCCAACTGTGTGGGTGAGCACACAATCCCCACAGATCTCAAGGTCACTGTGGTATTGAAGATTTATGCCCCTCAATCTTTACAGGGGCCACTGGGTGATCTTTGCAAAGTCTCCTAGTTAGCTTGTAGTTATCCACCATTATGCACAAATGTTTAGTACTGGTTAAAAATACAACACTCAGAAAATGAGAAGTTGGATTCTATTAAAAATGTTCATCACATATACTTAATTTAAAATGTCCGCAACATTCACCGTAAAATAATCAAAATTGAAACAGTTACAAGAAACGTTAACTGCATGGTCTGAAGTCAAGTCCAACACTCAGTTATTTTGATCAGCTAAATTTTATAAGTGCAAGAATTTGATGGAAACCCAGTCGTCCAAAGAGTTCTTATTTTGTCATTATTTCCAGTGCACTTACACTGCACGTATTGAATTCAATTCTGCTCCATCTGCTATCATTGCCTATGATTGTATGTGTTGTTTTGTACAGTTCTTATTGTTTAGGATGGTGTGCCTGCCATCAAATTGAATTCTTTTTGCCTGAATGTTGATTTATGTGCTTATTTCTAAGACTAACCAAATGTGCTAATATTTAACAAGCCTCCTCCTCGATGAGTACTTTTGCTCAGTATTTATGAGCCATTCACCTTTAAACTCTCACAGAGCAGGAAAAATGACAGAATTGCAATCATACAATGGAGATCAGTGCTTGTGCTGCGCAGTTGCCCCTGTGTCCCTGGACAGTCATATGACAAATTACTGCAGCCCTTGCCTCCAAGAGTTCAATAAGCTGGTGTTGTCCTGAGATTGCAAACTATTTACAGCTGAAATGCTCAGCATCCATCACCTGCACAAAATCAGCCCCTGCTGTCCTGGATGGCATTTACATCTTGAAGGGATCTATGACTCGGGCATTATGTTTACAGAACTGCTGTATCGTTCATTGCCATGACAATTCATAGTTTTCATTTCAGCAGAATGGCGAGCCATGAAAATCTAATGGGTAATTTTCTCACTTTGTATTTCCAGTTGGGTGGGCTAATAATTCAGAGCATATGCTGAACATTCGAGTACCCACGATCTGCGATTTTCCAAAGAATTAGATTAATCATATCGGTCATGCATACTTGAATTTCCAAAAAAATTGTGGACTGTACTTTTCAGAAGAGGATAAAGTCAAAAACTTAACACAAATAATTTGACCAAGTTAACTACAGACAGATTCTAGAACAGAGTGGTCTTCATTGGGTGTAAGTTATTAGTTAGTGTTTAGCTTATTGCCAAATAATTAATTGATCAAATAAATGTCAAGATCATTGAAATTAAACACATTATATTTCTAAAACAAATCTCCTAATTTATTTTCAGTATAAATTATTTGCAAAGAAAACTCCAAGGTTTAATAATGAACTGTTTGTATTACATTAATAATTAATTAACAGTGCATTTTGTTTTGGACAAATCTAGTTTTTATTTATTAAACCATTTAAGTGTTAGTTCTACTCCCTGTGAATCACCAATCATATTCTCTACCGGAAATGGTGCTAATCACTGCCCTGTGCATTAGTGTATCTGTCACCGGGGATGTTTCGTTGTCATAGCTCTGGGCAGAAAATGCAGGCGCAGCAAAAAAGGACTTGGCTTAAAATGTTAAGGCTTAGACTATGGAATCTCAGAAATAATTTAATTTTCAAGTAATATGGAAAGCCTATCCTTCACTAATGCTTTGTAATTAGTTCTAATGTTTCGTGAGCAGCTATCCGAAAGCCAGGTTTTTTTTTCACTATTGTTTACATTAATAGACGCCATATTTTAAATGTTATTCCTGTACATTATTGGATTGTGCCTCACTAAATATAGGAGCACACTTCTTTCTGAACCCTCAAATGTATTCTGCATATTGCATTTTGCAGTATCTGTGCTCTAAATTGGTTTGGTTAATTCATTCTACATTTTCTCATGGGGCCAAATTTAACATTTCTTTTCTGACAAGGGCGTGTAATAAAATTAAACAGGTTTTGCCTGGGTTTTAGCCATCCAAAGAAACAATTCACTATGCAAAGTGCATTGTCATACTTTGCTTGGAATAGTGATGTGTAATTGGAGGTATTACCAGTATGCCATTGGCTGTTGCATTCAAGGTAGAATTCTTCTGTTGAATTTACAGTGTTCATGAATGAACCAAATTCATAGAATTTACAGTGCAGAAGGAGGCCATTTGGCCCATCGAGTCTGCACTGGCCCTTGGAAAGAGCACCTACTTAAGCTCATACCTCCCACCCTATCCCTGTAACCCAGTAACCCCACCTAACCTATTTGGACACTAAGAGCAATTTAGCATGGCCAATCCATCTAACCTGCACATCTTTGGACTGTGGGAGGAAACTAGAGCACCCGGAGGAAACCAACGCAGACATGAGGAGAACGTGCAGACTCCACACAGACATGTGACCCAAGACAGGAATCGAACCTGGGACTCTGAAGCTGTGAAGCAACAGTGCTAACCACCGTGCTATCTTGCCACTTATTCATTGAAATGAAAGCCAATTGGAATATTACAATTCAGTAATGTTGGGATACCAGTAGACTTTGATCCCCAAGAATCTTTCCTGCAGATTTCAATTAACAGACTGACAATTGAATTACAGAAATGTAGTTAAGCAGTTCCCTAGGAAATATATAAATCCACCAATATCCTACATCATGGAATGGTAATATGAAAGATTTGCTCCCTCGTTACTGATTACACTGGAGGGATCGAGTGCAGGTCAGAGAAGAGAAAATACCTTACCTTAGATTACACTCAAGTAAAAGCAGGAGTGGCTTTCGAGGACTTTGTAAACAAGGGGGCAAATTCCTTTTGATGCTATTTTTAATGGACTAGGAAATGCATTCACCTAAAATTCCAAAGCATTATATTTCTGCACTTATTTTAAATCCTAATAAATGCCAGAGGAAATTGAGTTACATTCTTTTAATTTTTGGGGCTATTGAGCTGTAGACCAGATTGCACTCACTGCCTGCCCATTTTATCAACGCGTGGCTCGAGCTGTTTTGAACCGTGGCCCTCGATTACATAAAACTAGCCTTCTGAGGAAACTAGCTGATTAAAGAGCATGGGGAGACTCTCCCGGGAGGGAGGATTGCCGGGGCGAGCAGCACTTTGGCTCTTCATGGACCCTCATGAATAGAAGTTAGAAAGAAACATTGGCAATTTTCAGTGTCTCACAGTGAACCACGTCGACTTGGTATCAAATGGCGGAGCGTGCATGGCACACACTCCTCTCAATTGCAACCTGAAAATTGTATCTAACATCTAATAAACATTGTATGACCCAAAATTGCATTTTATAATTAAGCACCTGCTTGAAACAGGCATTTGCTTCAGTCACCAACTTCAGGAAGCTACCTACGAGGGCTGTCACCAGAGCACCATTTTCTGGCTGCGACCATCCCACTAACACCAAGCAGGAGCATTGAGAATTATTTCTGGTTGTCTGAACTCATGATATACACCAGTATATTTATCCTAAGGTCCCTCTACCCTTTCAGACTCCATGGGCAGTGATCTAATAGCAACGCGTCTACCCAAAAGCAGCTCGCCATGGCTCAGTGTGGCTGATTGAAGCCGGGAACCCTGCTTCCAGGATTAACCCGGCTTGCAATGCCTCACGAGGTTGCAAGGTAAATCCCACCCATTGTGAGCAATATCACTTTATAGCAAATCTGCATATTCGAGCAAGACAGCTAGTCTCATTTTAACGCGCAGATTCCTGAGGTACCCGAGGGGTGGGATATATCTCCCTTGCCTCAGAGACGTCGGGCAAGTGCCATTCAGCACTGGTCTCCACAAACAGGGATGAGATGGAATGGCACTTGTAGGGGTCATGCAGGGGATAGGAGGGTCCCAGGTGGTCCCCTGGCATTTCTGGTGCCACTCAGGCACTGCCAACATTGCAGTGCCACCTGGGTGCCATCCTGACTCTGCCTGGATGGCACTGTCACCTGGCAGTGTGACTACCAGGATGCTAGGTTGGCACTGCCAAGGTGCCAAGCTAAACATTGGCTCAGTTTCTCAGTTGTGGTGTATGAATTTGAGGACTTAATTTCAAATACCTCCACCCATTTTGAATGGCCTTCCACCAGCAATGGTTACATAATATCCATGAATAAGCCAACATAATTATTGTGATCTCTCACCTATGGTTGAATCGGCAATTCCCAGGGGTGCAAGGGAGCTGCAGCTGGCAACTTCTGGTATAACTAGCATTGGTCACATTGTTGCACATTCTTTTCTATATCCACATCAATGTCAGGTCACCAAATGTAGCTTCTTACAAATGTTTTCACAGTGGATACACCTGAATGGGCACTATGCAATTCTTCAAGCAGTAATTCTCTTTGGGGTATGGGAATGCCACTCGTTCCCCAAAGGATGACACCATTCTTGCAACAAAGCTCATCTTTACTAAGCTTTACTGGGCTTCATTTTCTCTGAAGCTTTCTCATTCCACCATCCATGCATATCGTACGTTACCCTTTGATGACAATGGGTCGCTATTTGTCTAATACTGCACTGTCACTGGTAAGGCGTCCAGAAAGTTTAAGGCTATTGCAACCTCTTGTGGTACTGGGGGGAATGGTATGCTTTCTGGTAATGGCAGGCGACTTAAGACATCTGCATTGGCTATGTGGGCCAATGTATGAAGGTAAATTTGTCGGCCGATAAGAACAATGCCCAATATTGTATCCCAGCAGAAGCAATTGGTGGAATCGCTTTGCCTTCCCTAAAGAGTCTTAAAAGTAGTTTGTGGTCTATGATGATAGTAAAATGCCTCCTGTATATGTATTGAAGAAACTTCTTGATACCATGGATATTAGCCAGGCCTTATTTTTCGGTCTGGGATTATCCTCTTTCTGCATCTTGAACCCGTCCTCCATTGTATGGTATAACACAGCCATGATTCCATATGGTGATGTATCACATATAAGTAATATCTTCTGAGAAGGGTTGAAATGTACCAATAAGCCTGAAGACTGAAGTGTCTGATTAACTTGGTTAAAAGTCTCTATTTTTGGTGCTTTTCAACCTCATCTTTGATGTTTCTTGAACAGCAAATTCAATGGCGCTAGCAATGTTGATAAATTTTAGAGGAACTACCTGAAATAGTTGACCAATCCCGGAAAGATCTGTGTCCTGAGGTGATCCTAGGGGTCGGTGCCTCCTTAATTGCACTCACTTTCTCCGCCATGGGGTGTAACCCCTGAGTATCTACCTGATAACCAAGATAAATCACTTTGTATGCTTGGAAAGTGCACTTTTTTCTTTAAGCACACTCTCACCTCTGTAAACCTCTTCAAAACTTTGTCCAAATTGGCCAGATGTTTCTCTTCAGTGGATACTGTTATCAAAATGTAATCCAAATAAATGACAAGCGTGGGCAAACCCTGCCGAAACTCTCCATAGTTTGCTGGAAGATGGCACAAGCTGACAAAACCCCATATAGCAGACACGTATATTGGTGCAACCCCTTATGAGTATTCATGGTGACATGTTCTTTTGCTGCACCATCCAGTTCTCACTGTTGGTAAGCGTGGCTCATGTCCAACTTGTTATTTGGCAACCCCCCAGTCAACTTGGCATATAGATCCTTTATTTTGGGGATGGGGTACCTATTTAGTTTCATAGCCTGATTCACCATCAATTCCCAATCTCTATAGATACGAATGGTCCTGTCTGGCTTGACGACCAGCACAATGGGTGCTAGCCACTCGACAAATTGTACAGGCATGAAAATCTTTCAGTCTTTTTAGTTCTGTCTTTACCTTTCCTACTGATGCATAGGGCACAGGTCTTACTCTAAAAACTCTTGGGTTGACTTCCGGGTCCACATGGATTTTTGCTTGCAATCCTTTGATATTTCCTCACTCCTCCTGAAATACACCTTTTTTTTTATGATTACGTGCAGGCCTCCCTCTTTCAATTTAAAAAGTTCCAGCCAGTTCAACTTACTCTCCTGGATCCAGTGACTTCTGATTAAATTCAGTCCTTGGCTTGACACCACTATCAACGGGAACTGTGCAGACTGCTGCCTATAACTCACTGGAGTCATTGTCACCCCGATTACTTTTATGGCTTCCCCAGTATATGTAGCCAGTTTAGCTGCAGTATTCTTTTATCTCAGGGGTTGAATCCCTTCTTGGAGATACCAGTAGGCCTGTTCACTTATGACAGTGGCTGACGGCCAGCTGCGGGATTCTCCATTGCCACAGCCGGCCAATGGGGTTTCCCATTGTGGATACCTCACACCGTTGGGAAACCTATTAGCGTGGGTGCACTGCTGGCGGACCGGAGGATACTGCCGATGGAGGATTCCACGAGATGTCTTTGTTCCCTGCACTAGGAGCACAGATGGCTGCAAAGGTCCATGGTCTATATTGAATTCCCCATGCTCATTTCCCATTGGTCGATCAGGTCACATGATCCTTCTTAAAGGGGCTTGCTACTATAGAGAACCAACTGCTCTGCAGCTTCAATCGAACCATACATGGAAGTGGTCACAACTGAGGATATATGGAAAACCTCCCCACTAACGCTCCCTTGCAGATTAAGTAGACTATTTTTTGATATGTATGTCAGGGAGCAGGCCCCCACAGTCTGAGGGACGATACCTCCAACGACAAGTTGCTGCTGCCAATGAGATCCTCCATTTGCCATGCAATCTGCAGAAAGGCAGACACACTCCTGCCGCTGGGAAGACACTGAGATGCCACTTCCATGTCGCTTGTGGACTAACCATACAGGTTAGTATGGGCAGTTCCTAGTCTCATAAATCCCAATGGTCATGTATAATGACCACCAAAGAACCTATTAACTACTTTAACTATGATGTGGAGATGCCGGCGTTGGACTGGGGTGAGCACAGTAAGAAGTCTTACAACACCAGGTTAAAGTCCAACAGGTTTGTTTCAAACACGAGCTTTCGGAGCACGGCTCCTTCTTCACCTGAAGAAGGAGCCGTGCTCCGAAAGCTCGTGTTTGAAACAAACCTGTTGGACTTTAACCTGGTGTTGTAAGACTTCTTACTCTACTTTAACTAGATATCTGTCTCTTGTTGGCGAGTGGCCAAGCCGCGGGTAATATATGGAGGAGTGCGGGCAGGGGAGGGAGAGGACAGTTTAGGCTTCCCTCCGGATGTCCTTCCCTTCGACAGGGAACTGGGAAAATTCACCTCCTGATATATTCTTCCCAGGACAAGTACCATGAATATGTATTCACAGGTCACTGTGAATGATATGCGGAAGGCATATTTTTATCTTGCCGATATTTTTAAAACAAATCCTTAAGAATTACCTTAGTAGATATTGCAACAGGGCAGTTCAGATTACAATTTAGCATAGTTCGAACTTGAATCAATGCAAATGCTTTGATCAGAAAAGTAATCTGTTTTGAATAAAAATCTATACAATATTTAACAGCGCAGAAAAACTTTGCAACACTGAATTCTTCCCCATATCAGCATTTATGTTAAATATGTATTTATTTCTTGATCAACTTAAAAAACTAAGGGATGTTAAATTTAGCATTGTGAAGCACAAAAGATTAATGGAATGAGATCAATTTGATATTTCCCTCCAGTGCTTTTCTTCTTCTTTGCTCTTATAAATTTTTAGTGAGAATTACAATTTTTTCTAATGCGGAACACAGTAGCTACTGTAAGAAATGCTACTTTTGAGAAAGGTTACCAGAAGTAATGAATTCTTCCTACAGTGTGAATTTCTTAATTTACACCATGTAAAACATGACAACAAAATACAATAGGGTTGTTCAATCTGCATATTTTGGAGCAACTGTTGAAAACTCAATGACCCACCTGCTCTGGCAATCAGCAATAAACCACAGCTTATTAAAAAATAACCTTCCATGTGAAAATTAAAAGATAATTGGAAATGTATCAGATGACCTATAAAAGATTAAACTGGAGAAAATCCGTTGGCATCTTCATATTTGGTCTCAAAATTGTATTGGTGTTATTAATAATAAAATAGTGCTGGTTTTAAACATCACTCTTGTTTGTCATTGTTTCTAATGCATTTTGAATAACTTGGAAAACTCATTTGATTGGAAGTGTACTCAATTCCTTGCATTCATTAAACATTGCACCAACTTACCATTCTATGTAAAAAAAAAATAAGAATTTGACAATATGATCAAGAATGTCCTTGAAATTGTTTGTTCCCTCCACCCGAAACAGGTTTTCTACCACATTTCCAGCAAAGTCCTGGCAGCAGAACAGAGGTGGCTCAAAGGAAATTGTTGTCATTTCTTTTTGTAAATTTGCTTCCCAATTATTTTTGTATTTGTTCCTCGATGTGGGAGTTTCTGCCTCCCCCAGCATTTATTGATCACTCCCAATTACCCTCGAGAAGGTAGTGGTGTGCTGCCTTCTTTAACAACAGCAGTCCATTTGGTGTTAGAAAATCCACAATGCTGTTCGGGAGAGAGGGAGCTCCAGACTTTTGGAAATGGGAAGGTTGAAATTAGTCTTGCACAGTTGACTGGAGGTTTTTTTTGGGTGGGGGTGGGGGGTGGGGGGAGGGGGGGGGGGGGGAGGGAGAGTGTGGTCGGAATGTTCACCGCCTAGAAGAAAAGTCAGTTCCAATATGCCCACCATTTAAAAATGGCTGCCCCACAACTATAACATATTACGGGCAGCTTTAAATACCTTAGAGAGGGACAATCACCCCTCAATCTAATTGTTCCAGCAGTTCCAGAACTCAATAGTCGGCACTGTCGGGACTGCAAGAAAGCCACTGCTGGAGATTGAAGGTGGTGTCCAGAGTGAGGTGGGTCTCACATGTTTAGGACAGGAAGGGATACGAGAGCTCAGGGAGGGGGCAAGGGTGGGTGTGCCCAGATCTGGAGACCAGGTGAAGAGGCCTCTTGGGTGTTGCCCCAGATGCGTACAGGGCCCCCCTGAATGATATGACCCCTTCCTTCCTGCCTTTTAAACAAAGCCATTTAAAAATGCCTTCTGAATCTCTCCATCCTACCCATGCCAGCAATATTATGGCATGGTCATTGTTAAACTATTCTGCATCTGGGATATTTCAGGGATCACTTGCGCACCTGGGGAGTGTTATGCAGTTGGCAGTTCATCACACAATCAGGCAGGTCATAGATGCTGTATCCCAGAGGGTGGGAAATACATCCAATTTGAAACAGATGAACCATTAAAGACACAAGGAGCTATGTCTGTGTCAGCATCGATGAATTCCCTCATGTTATATACTCTATGTCTTGATTAGCTTTCCATACTTTGCAAGTTAGTGCATTATGTAATCATGTCCCCATATCAGCTTCTTTTACTGCCTCAGCTCTTTCCTGGTGCCTTTGTATATGGGATGAAGACACCACTGGCATCCACTCCTCACGCCTCTGAGCTATCAGTGATACTGAGCAATTAGTGCTTCAGTTACTCACCCTCTTCTTGTGCATGTCAGTGAAATCACTCTTGCACCTAGAGTGCTGTTGCATATGGATGTTCAAGAAGTTGGCCAATCTCTCAATAGAACTCGTGCTGAAATCTCTGAGTCATCACAGGGCACAAGCACTGCATGGACTCCTCTATTTTCTTCCTATTGTGATTAACCAAGTTGAGCATGTTTGCACTGGTAGAATGTACGATTGGAATAATGTGACAGTTCTGGGGCGGGATTCTCCGACCCCTGCCGGGTCGGAGAATCGCCGCGGGGCGGCGTGAATCCCGCTCCGCCGCTCTGACGCCGGCTGCAGAATTCTCCGGCGCCTGTTTTCGGGCGGGGGTGGGATTCCCGCCGCGCCGGTCGGGGGCCATTGGCAGCGCCCCCCCCCCCCCCCCCCGGCAATTCTCCGGGCCTCGATGAGCTGAGCGGCCGCCCATTTTCGGCCAGTCCCATGAAATGGACATGGTCTATCGTGGTGGGACCTGGCTTGTCGGCCATCTACCAGAGTCCTTGGGTGGGGGGGGAGGGGTGCGCGGGAGGATCCAGCCCCGGGGGGGGTCCCCCACGGTGGCCTGGCCCGCGATCAGGGCCCACCGATCCGCGGGCGGGCCTTTGCCATGGGAGCACTCTTTCCCTCCGTGCCGGCCTCTGTAGGGCTCCGCCATGGCCGGCTCAGAGAAACCACCTGCGCATGCACAAGAACAATCCGGTGGTTCTGCGCATGCACCAACTTGCACCGGCCATTCAGCGCTGGTTGGTGCGGCGCACCGTCCGGGCACCCCAATGCCAGAGTGGTTTGCACCGCTCTTGATTCCGGCGTCAGGCCATACGGCCAGTTGCGGTTGAATTCCACTCCTGGTTTTGGAACATCTCTCCCTATTGAAGAGACTGCGATGACTGGGCTGGTACATTCTACTCCCCTTCTGCAACTGATCCTATGGGAAATGCAGGAAGATGCTGATGAAAACTCGTGCTACTCAGCAGGCAGATCAGCACCAAACCCAAAAGATGACAGTAGTAAAAGAGCCATAGCACACATTGGGCAGGAGTATCCTTCATGCTCTTCGCATGAAGACTGAGCTATCAAATAATCTGCTCTCCATGACTTCCTCTCTCCCCATGGCCTAACGCAACGGCACCATTGTGATCTCAGTGTTGCTTCCTCCACAGAAGCTGTGGCACACTGCCACCAGACTGAGACAACGCTCTGGAATTATGAACTCTATTCTCCTACAGAATGAAGAGAGAAAGGTTGATGAAATGCTGCACTGCTCAGCGATGTAAAGACGTGATCTGACAAAGTGAAGGAGAACTCTATCGGCCTAGTTCATGGTGAATGGTTACTTATTTGGTGTTTGACCTGTCACCTGAATGTTACTTCCTGCTATGTTTTCGGGACCTTATCAGATAATTGAAGTGCTTTCTGCCCTCCTGGTGGATCCCATGGTAACCTCTGTCCATGTGTTCTTGCTCTCCCTTGGCAATCTTTTCTTCCACATATTCAGAGCAGCCCATCCCTCCTATTAGAGGCTGTAGGTGGAAACGTGCCCTTCCACGTGGTGAGTTTGATGGTGGTGGAGCAAGTAATTAGGTGGGAGTATGGTTGGAAGGCTCCTGGATAACCTTATCCCACCCCACCACCAATTGAGGCAGTTCAGTAGGCAATTAATGGTCATAAAGGGCCCCATCCTGCTACCACTTGTATTAACCCAGCAGTGGACAGAAAGCTTGCCAAACAGAGAGCATGACATGTGACAAACAATTATTTTCTTTTTCTTTTCTTTTACGGGATGTGGGCGTCGCGAGTTAGGCCAGAACTTATTGCCCATTACTATTTGTCCTTCAGAAGCTGGTGGTGAGTTGCCTTCTTGAACCGCTGCAGTACTTGAGGTGCAGGTACACCCACTGTGCTGTTGGGGAGGTAGTTCCAGGATTTTGACCCAGTGACAGTGAAGGAATAGAGACATATTTCGAAGATAGGGTGGTGAGTGACTTGGAAGGAAACGTTTAGGTGGTGGGGTTCCCAGGTGTCAGCTGCTCTTGTTCTTCTAAGTGGTACTGGTCATGGATTTGGAAGGTGCTGCCAAAGGAACCTTGGCGAATTCCTGCAGTGCATCTTGCAGAGGGTACAAATGGCTGTGTCTATTCATTGGTGATGGAGGATTTAAATGTAAATTTCATGATTCTATGACTGGAAGCGGCAGCTGGCAGGAGAGCCTCAGGGGTTAGCTCTGCTCGCACCCCCGTCCCATGGAGTTGCCCGGGGGCCATGGGGCACTTGGAGGGAGGCGGAGGTGATGGGGCCCATGCCGGTGACTTGCACAGGGGAGCTGCCAGAATACCACAGCACTTAGAACATAGAACATACAGTGCAGAAGGAGGCCATTCGGCCCATCGAGTCTGCACCGACCCACTTAAGCCCTCACTTCCACCCTATCCCCATAACCCAATAACCCCTGCTAACCTTTTTTTGGACATTAAGGGCAATTTAGAATGGCCAATCCACCTAACTTGCACGTCTTTGGACTGTGGGAGAAAACCAGAGCACCTGGAAGAAATCCACACAAACATGGGGAGAACGTGCAGACTCCGCACCGACAGTGACCCAGCGGGGAATCGAACCTGGGACCCCAGTGCTGTGAAGCCACAGTGCTAGCCACGTGTGCTACCATGCTGCCCACCTCAGACACTTCAGAGACACTTCAGTCTCCCCCCTCCGTTCCTCCTGTCCCTGGTGCAGCTGGTGGACAGCGGGCAGAACAGGGCGGCACGCCACATGGGACACCCGAGCAGCAGCCAGGCCCATCCAGGCCTGGTCACCCCAGAAGATGCCTACCAATGGGGATCCAGGTCGCAGGGCGGGAATCACAGCAGGCCACCTCCGCTCCTGCTATACTGGTCTGGGTTCCAATAAGACATAGCGTAAGGCCAGAAGGTTAGATACCAGTTAAGTTGGCACAGTTCAGTTATATGAACTAGGGCACACATCTGTATACACGTTGTCAAATTAAACACCTGTTCACACTGTTACAAACCTGCCTCGGTGCTCTGTCAGATGGGTGTGAGGGGTGGGCTGGCCAGAACGTGGGGGGGGTATTGAGGGTACATGGGGGGGGGGGGGGGGGGGGGGGGGTGGCAGATGGGTTGAAGTTAGGTTGGACAGCATCCCCCCACCGTCACCCCAGGGATTTGATGAGATTGCGTGATGGAATGGCCAGCTCTCATGCAGAGATCACCCAGGTGGACGGTGGAAAGTTCTACCGTGGGCAGGAGTCAGATGTTGTCAAAATGTTGTGGAGCACCAGAGCTCATCGCAGAGCAAATTGTCATCATCGTCCATCCCATGGACCACACCCGCTGTTACTGCCAACCCAAGGTCCCCATCCCATAGTACGGCAGGTATGTTTCACAGAGGGGGTTGCCAGGAGGGGGTGGGTGTGGGTGTGGGATGTGGTGTCCATGTCCCTGATCAGTCCCCCCTTCCTAGTTGATGAACCTGGAGGCGATCGGAGCATTTTGTGCGCGTTGCCCTGCCGCACAGGTCGTGCAGCCTCCCATGCCTGCCTAGGCTCCATGCCCTCCCTCTATCCCGCATCCTCATCGTCGAGGACTGGTGTTCAATTTCCTCCTCCTCCAGCACATGGCCCCTCTGCTGCATTATGTTGTGGAGGATACAGCAGGCCCCTCCAGAGTAGTAGACTCCGCTACCGGCAGACTATCAAATAAATTAACTTCTCTATATGTATAGTCTCTTGTGAGCTATTTACAGTTTTGCATTCACTTACCACTCAAGCGGCAAAACAGCAAACTCTTGTTGAACGACTGTTTAAATCTCTACCAGCCATAAGTTAAAGATATCCAATCAAACATAAGTCAAGATTATTGAAATATATTGCCTCAGTGAGGCCCTTTACTTATGCTCATATGTTCTCATAAATTTCAATAAATATGGCATCACACAATGCAGCGATGGAGACAAACATTAGAATTGGGAAGAAAATGTAATAGGTTGCATTGCACTGCAATCAACTCAAACAGTACAAAATTCATAATTAGTTCATACAGCATAAAATATGACCCATGCCTTTCAAACAGGTAGGCAGACGTGTAGCTGCTGTAAGCTAGCAAATCGTGTTTGTAACTTTGAGGAATACCATAGGATTGGAAAATATGCGTGAATTGTCTCAAATAAATTGCAAGGACGAAGGCTAAAGACAATTCTCAAAGCCCGAGACAGCGCTTGAGTCCTCAGTTCCAAACAAAAGACGATTAATTGGCCAGAGAATTCCATAAGCAAAACTATTCAGATTAGTATATTAGAGGAAAAAAGAAGTTCATTCCCCAGAGCCTTTCCAATGTCGGCAGTTTAGCATAATCTTTATTTCAATCTGCACATCAATATTGCCTTTTCTCAAAAGTACACATGCATTCATTTGGAAATTTTGCAGCTATAATTGACTTCTATATATTATTTTCTGCCTGTTTGGCATCTGCTGCAGATGTCTTCATTTTTTTAGTGCACCTATGACTTGTGTCATCATTTACATATTGTTGTCTTTTCTCCTGTCATTAGGTTGTCTTCTCAGAACAACCACAAAACAAAAGGGGTGAGGGATTATCAGGATAGATAATAGAAATATTGACACGAGTAGAGAAAGCTCTGATCGAGTGAGGATGAAATTGGTCTTTGACGGTAGCACAATAAAGGCGATATAGAAAGTCACCTTCCACTCCATCTGAATTTCCTTTAGTGACCAGGCTCTGAATTCGCAATCTGCTATTCTACTATTTTCGGAGCTGAGTTACACCCTCTGGAAATACTTTTCTTTCAGATTGGGAAATTAGTGACAATTTAATACTGTCACTAAGGGAGCAATATACAAACAGAAGAATTAGGAGCAGGAGAATGCCAGTCAGCCCCTCAAGCCTGATCTGATCATGGTTGATCATAGCTGGTCTGATTGTAGCCAGAACCCCATATTCCTGTCTACCCCGATAACCTTTCACTCCCTTATTTATCAATAATATTTCTAGCTACACCTTCAAAATATTCCACAGCTCTGCTTTCACTGCCATTTGAGAAAGAGTTCTAATGACTCATGAAACACTGAGAGCAAAAAATCTCCTCATCGCAGTCTTAAGTGAGTGACCTCTTGGGCGGGATTCTCTGAACCTGAGGGTAAGTGTTGACGCAGTCGTAAATGCCGTTGCGTTTCATGACGGCATCAACATGCCCTCAGGAGCAGCGATTCTGACCCCTACAGGGTGCCAGCATGGCACTGGAGCGACCCACGCTGCTCCAGCCGCCGATGCCACGTCAGAATGCGCCACGGGTCTGCGCATGAGCAATGGGACCGGAGGCAATGCGCGCAAGCGCAGTGAGACCGGCGCTCTTGCACGCATGCGCAGTGGCTTCCCTCTCAGCTCTAGCCCCATGCAATGTGGCGTAGGGCTACAGCAGAGGCTGGCGCTAAGCAAAAGAGGCCGCCAGCCCGAGAGGCCGGCCCACCAATCGGTAGGCCCCGATCAAGAGCCAGGCCACAGTGGAGGACCCCCCCTCTCCCCCATCCCCCTCCCCCCACCAAGCCGCCCCCGGATGGATGTATGCCAAGGTCCCACTGGGTAAGACCACGTGGACGGCGCCGGCGGGACTCGGATTTTCTGTGGGCCGCTCGTCCCATCCCGGGAGGAGAATTGCTGGGGGTGTGGGGGGGTGGGGTGGGGGGGGGGGGGGCTGTGTAGAGTGCCGCCCGACCGCGCCGGCGCCAATGGCGCCGATTCTCCACTCTCTGGAGAATTGTTG